>NC_092237.1:9779800-9822300 GCF_036320965.1 Panulirus ornatus
CTCTCTCTCTCTCTCTCTCTCTCTCTCTCTCTCTCTCTCACCCTTCCTCCGCAGAACTGTGGCCTAATCACAATGACTTTTTTGTTTTTATTTTTCCCCCTGTAAGGCTTTTTCCCGTCTGCGGTGATCCTGTAGGATTGAGTCCTTAATACCCATCTAGTAGTAACCACGGTCTACAACGCTTCGCCATATTCCACATGACAACCCGACGGGGCCTGAGGCCAGCCAGCTGTGGCTTGTGGCATGTGTTGGGCGCCATTCAAATCACTTCTCCTAGACGAGGTATGGTAACCTCTCTACCTCTCCTGATCTCCTGTAGTAGGGTCATTTTGCAACCATAATAGACTAACATATTCCCAGTAGATTCGGAGTATATGTTAGGCAACACCCAGCATAACCTACCGTGTACAGGAGGAGGATTCAAGATCTTGGGGAAGCATTGGTCGAAGGATCTGTGGTGTGTTATGGCCAGGTGCACTGTGGGTGCGTCGCATGAAGCAGTGTCAACAGTGAAGGGATGCAGTGTGTCTGGGGTGTGTCAAGGCGAGTGCGCCCTCCCGTCTGCAGTGCCTTCGGGAAGATTTCGCTGAGACGGTCCGCCACGCTTCTAATTACAAGTATCTTGTTACATAATGTGATGAGGCGACTCACTGTGTGTGTGTGTGTGGCTGTGATATTGAGTATAGAGTGTAGCTCTCTGATGACGTTACCCACACACCCCATCACAGACCTGCCTCCCGAATCTTCCATATGTCAAGGCCATATTGCTTTTAAAGTTGATATGATAGCCCTTTGGCTATGGCTCCTCCCCGCTGTGCGCTCCAGGTAAATGGACTCGTTGATTCAGAAATGTGACGTGATCCACAGCCCTCCAGACACACACGGACAGGATCCCTCTGTTGGGTTGCTCGTTGGTCATTCGTGTCTGTAGTTAGGGAGTACATTGTTATACAGACGCATCGTCAGAACAGACTCATAGCGCATGACGTGTGTGTGTGTGTGTGTGTGTGTGTGTGTACGGTTCTCCTCTAGCAGGCGAAAAGGAGGGACCCTTGAAGACGCCTGTTACGATCAGTCATCAGCTTTGATAACGCCATGAAGTTTCCTTTTGTTCCGGCATTGGGATATCCCGTCGTTTGCCGCCGAAGACTGCGTGGCGTTCACAATACACTTCAAAAAAACGGGGGAGATCCCGCGCTGTATAGGTCTCCCTCACACGATGGAGTCATTGTAGGTTCTCCCTCAGTCGGACTTTGTTTCCAAACCCGACATCATACATACGACAGTCGCATCCATGAGGGACAAGGAGAGGGAGGGAAACAACGAGGAGGAGGAGGAGGAGGAGGAGGAGGAGGTAGCAACCTTAACTGGATGGATGGCAGTGTGCAAATCGTCCCTCCCTTTTCGCCTTCCTTAGATACACCCCTGCTGGCAGTAGGAACTTGCCCAAACACAACCCAAAAAAAATGAACGTAAGCCATCAGAAACATCTGCACCACACCGACACACCGACGGCCCGACGGGGTAGGTCATTAGTGCACTTCAAATTACCTGCTCTTGAACCTGACTCAGCCACAAATGTTTCATGTCGGCAGTGGGACATTTTCCTGGACCAGTGACACGAATTGTAATAGCGCTTATTGCGCTGCAAAATTGGCGCAATTTGGTCCAGCCTTAATGGCGCGGCAAATGTAACTGGAACCTTATATATATATATATATATATATATATATATATATATATATATATATATATATATATATATATGATGCAGGTTTTATGTCCACACACATTGTGGCCCGCACTCAGCAGTCGTTTCTTTGAGGTGAAAGTAGCGTTATAGCTTTCTGCCTTCGACCTTCCCAAAGAGAGTGGAACACTAGAGAAATCATGTATCTACCTTGATCGTCCTCTTTCCATAATCTTGTCGACTGAAGCGACTCCCACACACACACACACACACACACACACACACACACACACACACACACACACACACACACACACGAGGTAGGATCCAGTCATGTATTCTTGTTTCTTGTGGATTATCAGCGCGTCTCCCCTTGCCCTCCAACAAGGCTTCCCACGTCTTCACTCTTGTCCCCACGTCTTTGCTACGTCTTCGTGTCTTTACCAAGATAGATAGATAGATAGACAGATAGATAGATAGATAGAGAGAGAGAGAGAGAGAGAGAGAGAGAGAGAGAGAGAGAGAGAGAGAGCACGATCCCTCCCCCGTATCACCACTAGTGTTGTCCCCCGTGCCTTCCATCAGGGAAGCTCCCCATATCTTCACCAGGATCCCCCAATGGCTTCACCCCATGTGCCTCTCTCTCTCTCTCTCTCCTCTCTCTCTCTCTCTCTCTCTCTCTCTCTCTCTCTCTCTCTCTCTCTCTCTCTCGTCAGGTCGCCTCCCCATGACTTAAACAGGTTCCCTTGTCTTCGCCAGGATGGTTCTCTTCCCCCCCAACCGTTTCCGTTGGCGCGGCGTCCATATCAGCAGGAGGTGTAAGGATCTGACCACTTAACCTTTATCCAGTGGACACAGACACACACTCCTATCAAATCAGTGGCTCCTCGAAATGGTGCCTGTAAGAGGGTGTACGCGTCCCTCCACCCTCAAAAGGGAGGGAGCGGACCAGATCATCTGGGGGGGCCGAGGGTGATGAGGTCATGGGTGAATTTAGCTCCTCCTTAATATACCTCTGTGCCTTACCGTCTTCAACCATCCCCAGTTGTTGACGGAGGAGAGACACACCTCCTTATCTCCCCCCCCCTAACCACCTCCACACCTACCTCCCCTGGCGGGCTCCATCCCCACAGGCGTGGGCTCTCTATCGCTCATCCCTTCGTAGGGGCAGCAGTGGCCTCTCTCTCTCTCTCTCTCTCTCTCTCTCTCTCTCTCTCTCTCTCTCTCTCTCTCTCTCTCTCTCTCCCCGTCGGGCAGTGCCGGGAGAGCTGGTGCTGGGGTGGGTGTGGCAAGAGGGAGTCATGACCCACTCAGCAAACTGGGTCATCTCGCCTCCTCCTCCTCCTCCCCCATCGCTTAGATTAATGATCGGGTCAGTGATCAAGGTCGCTCTCCCCCCACCCTTCACCCCACACACACACACACACACACACACACACACACACACACACACACACACACACACATACACACACGCGGTAGTCTTGCTCATGGCCCACCAGTGTCATCCTCATCGAGAGAGAGAGAGAGAGAGAGAGAGAGAGAGAGAGAGAGAGAGAGAGACTTTAAGGTCACCCCCGCCCCCGCCCCCTCCCTCCCTCCCCTCCCCTCCCTCCCTCCTCCCCCTCGGTTCTCGACGTCTCTTATTCATTCTCCTCAAAATGAATTAAACTTTCCCGGGTATTTCTTTCCTTGACTCTTGACCTTCGGTGAGAGCCTGGCAGCGACTCTGCCGTCGCAACGGAGAGGAAAATCATGACCCGCTGAAGTTTTCGTTCAAAATGGACTCGCAAAGGGAAAAAAGAAAAAAAAAAAAGATAGAGTATTTTTCTAAATGAATAAATGGATTCTAATGCTCGCGCGCTATTCTCTCTCTCTCTCTCTCTCTCTCTCTCTCTCTCTCTCTCTCTCTCTCTCTCTCTCTCGTCAGGTCGCCTCCCCATGACTTAAACAGGTTCCCTCTCTCTCTCTCTTTTTTACCCCGATGAGGGACACATAACTTCTCGCTGTGCGCACGCTTAACTGTTAATAAAGTAACCCCGTGTGGTCTCGTTGTAAAGTAACCCCGTGTGGTCTCGTTGTAAAGTAACCCCGTGTGGTCTCGTTGTAAAGTAACCCCGTGTGGTCTCGTTGTAAAGGGAACACATCAAGGGACTTCTCAATGCAGTTTAGTCTATTTTTAGAAATGATCCGTTTCCTTAGATTTATTCTTTGATAATCCGTTTCCTTAGATTTATTCTTTGATAATCCGTTTCCTTAGATTTATTCTTTGATAATCCGTTTCCTTAGATTTATTCTTTGATAATCCGTTTCCTTAGATTTATTCTTTGATAATCCGTTTCCTTGGATTTATTCTTTGATGATCCGTTTCCTTGGATTTATAATGTGTTATGATAAGAAATAATGCGGAATTTATAGCAATGAAATATTGGAAATTTCAGGAATTGAAACGATTAGAAATTTTAGGAATAGAAACACACACACACACTCACACACACCTACACACACCTACACACACCTACACACACACACACACACACACACACACACCAGATTAAGAGACAAAGATATATGACTTACGCCCTATAAGAGAACGCATGATGACTTGCCATATCAGAGAGAGAGAGAGAGAGAGAGAGAGAGAGAGAGAGAGAGAGAGAGAGAGAGAGAGTGTATGTGGGCCGAGATGAAAGATATATACCGGGGACATGAGAGGAGGGGCGCCACCTGCTCCGTGGATGGAACTCCCGGGGAGATGACGGGAGGGGGGATAGCGTGGCAGGTGTGATAGGAGGAGGCGGAGGTGGGCAGTAAAGGGAGAGAGAGAGAGAGAGAGAGAGAGAGAGAGAGAGAGAGAGAGAGAGAGAGAGAGAGAACCATGTGTAACAAATGTATATATGTGTTGTACGTACATGTAGCACTTAGCGTGTAGTGTACTTCCCGAACGAGTAACTGTGGCTGGCCACTGCATCACCACACGAACAACCCAACGCACGCTCCCTACCACCACGGCGCCACCACACACCACACCACAGCACACGCTACCACCACACACCGAACACCACACTACCTACCACGACACACCGACACCACACACACTACCACCACACACCGAACACCACACTCCACGACACACCGAACACCACACTACTACCACCACACACCGAACACCACACTCTACCACCACACACCGAGCACCACACTCCCTACCACCACACACCGAACACCACACTACTACCACACACACACACACACACACACACACCACGACTACACGTCCGTGTGTGTGTGTGTGTGTGTGTGTGTGTCTGTCTGTCTGTCTGTCTGTCTGTCTGTCTTTTCAACTGAGTTCTGCAGGAGTTGGCGAGAGAAGCCACACAGTGTTTACGTAAGTCTGCGGATAATATCAGCCATGATACGCGACCCCCGACACTGGACGTCTTCGCTACACATGATGTACACACGGCTCTTGCTCGTGTTCTGGGCAGTTTACGTGGAACGAACGTTGGTGAACAGCACCAGCTGAACTGATGATGTGTAAGGGGGGTGTTCCAGTTCCTCTGATGTCGTGCAGGGGGGGTGTTCCAGTTCCTCTGGTGTCGTGCAGGGGTGTGTTCCAGTTCCTCTGATGTCGTGCAGGGGTGTGTTCCAGTTCCTCTGATGTCGTGCAGGGGGTGTTCCAGTTCCTGTGATGTCGTGCAGGGGGTGTGTTCCAGTTCCTGTGATGTCGTGCAGGGGGGTGTTCCAGTTCCTGTGATGTCGTGCAGGGGGTGTGTTCCAGTTCCTGTGATGTCGTGCAAGGGGTGTGTTCCAGTTCCCCCTGGTAGTGTGCAGGATGTGTTCCAGCTCCCCCTGGTAGTGTGCAGGATGTGTTCCAGTTTCCCCTGGTAGTGTGCAGGATGTGTTCCAGTTTCCCCTGGTAGTGTGCAGGATGTGTTCCAGTTTCCCCTGGTAGTGTGCAGGATGTGTTCCAGTTCCCCTAGAGCTGTGTAGGATGTCCTCCACTTCCTCAGGTAGTTGATGGGTGTGCATCCTAAACATCTCCCCCTCTGCCCTCCGCCTCGCTCCAGGTCACCTTCGGAGTTAGATATCCTCCCTCACCTTCCAGACCCTTCCGGACGACCATCACCTTCTAGCCCCTTCCGGACGACCATCACCTTCCAGCCAATTCCGGACGAGCAGTCTTGTAATTTTTCGGTAGTTGCCCTTTCTAGGCCTTTTCCTTACATGCTCGATTACATTCCATTAAAAAAAGCGATTCGAGTGCCGGATGCGCCAGCTCGTCCGTATCCTTCTCTGGGCCGTGGTTGCCCTGCCTCGAGATTACATTAGAGTTCTATTTAACTCGCTATTATCTTCATTGTTTCAGTATAACCGGAGGGAGAGAGAATGATTATGGTCGTCCAGCAGTGGTGCTTATGAGAGCGGTGGCTTTATATATATATATATTCTCCCGTCCTACAAGACTTTCTCATTTCTAGCCTCCTGGCACACACACTCACGCCACCCAGAACACTCCTCACTCCGACCTCATCTCTTATCCCGCCACACAAACCTTCCCTCGTTCTCTCCTGCCGCCGCCACGCTGGCCCACCCACCCCCCGTCACTCTTGTCTCCTTACTCTCCCTGCCACAAAGACCTCTCTCTCAGCGCCTTGTTCCTCCCAACACGAGTTCCATCCCAATCATCATTCACCATAGGACCAGGAAAACCCGTGGCTCCTTCCCTTGGCCTTGGCTCGCCTTTAAAAGGCTGAATCAGGCGTCATGCAGCCTCTTTTTTTTGCCGCTGTTCTCCTCTCCTCTGATACCCTACTTCCATCCTCCTCCTCCTCCTCCTCCTGCCGCTGCTGTGCTGAAGTTTTTACTCCCGGTAATCTCCTTATCGCCTCACAGCCGGCTGATCCAGGGAGATATTTTTCCACTCCCGTCGAAGGTCTAATCCATATCTTCTTCTGGAAGGCTCGCACAGTCACTGGCGACTCGTGGGGAGGAGGAGGGGGTAAAAAAAAAAAAAGATACGCTTAAGACGGATCCTCTTCGTCAGCCAGGTAGGTGTTTGGTATGGCAATCCCTCCGCCTCCGCCTCCTCCCGGGCAAGATAATTAGGCGAGGAAACTCCGGTCTCTTAGTCAGTTGTTTGGTGTGTTATGACGGCTCCTCCTCCTCCTCCTCCTCCTCCTCCTCCTCCTCCTCCTCCTACTCCTCCTCCTCCTCCTACTCCTCAGCCATCTGCCTGGAGGTCTCCAGCGGGTATCAAGCCAGTGAAGATGCGGCAGACCTGACCAGTATCTTCTTCCCACATCTGTGGCGGTCGGTCCCGTTTCTCCTGTCTTCACTGCTGTTGCTGCTGAACCCTTACTGTTAGCAGGTGCTTCTGCTGCTGCTGTTCTCTGCTGTTGGTGCTTCTGCTATCTCATCCTTCCTTGTCACTATTTTTACACACACACACACACACACACACACACACACACACACCCAGTGTTCACTTCCCTTGGCTGTCTGTTCATGAGCTCTTTAGCTGAACAATCCCTCATGGCTTCCCCATAGTTCCCTCACCTCTTCGTTTGCTCACGAGGTCCTCACTGCATCGACCAGAGCCTCTTCCTCAGTACCAACGAGACCACAGTACGTCCTCCTCCTCCTCCTCCTCCTCCTCCTCCTCCTCCTGCTCCTCCTCCTCCTCCTTCACCTCCTCCTCCTCTGTGACCTCCAGCCTTTCCCCGTGCGCGTCCGTTCTTGCGGGAGGAGGACTCGTCCCTCCCACGCGCCATATCTCCCATTGTTTGTTATTGTGTGTTCTACGAGAGCCCTCGGAACGCTTAGCGGTCTTTGTAAATCATTCTAGGGACGATGAGATTCCACCACAACCATCGCCACCACAACCACCGCCACCACAACCATCGCCACCACAACCACCGCCACCACAACCACCGCCACCACAACCACCGCCACCACAACCACCGCCACCACAACCACCGCCACCACAACCACCGCCACCACAACCACCGCCACCACAACCACCGCCACCACAACCACCGCCACCACAACCACCGCCACCACAACCATCGCCACCACAACCATCGCCACCACAACCATCGCCACCACAACCATCGCCACCACAACCATCGCCACCACAACCATCGCCACCACAACCACCGCCACCACAACCATCGCCACCACAACCACCGCCACCACAACCACCGCCACCACAACCACCGCCACCACAACCACCGCCACCACAACCACCGCCACCACAACCATCGCCACCACAACCACCGCCACCACAACCACCGCCACCACAACCACCGCCACCACAACCACCGCCACCACAACCACCGCCACCACAACCACCGCCACCACAACCACCGCCACCACAACCACCGCCACCACAACCACCGCCACCACAACCACCGCCACCACAACCACCGCCACCACAACCACCGCCACCACAACCACCGCCACCACAACCACCGCCACCACAACCACCGCCACCACAACACCGCCACCACAACCACCGCCACCACAACCACCGCCACCACAACACCGCCACCACAACCACCGCCACCACAACCACCGCCACCACAATCACCGCCACCACAACCACCGCCACCACAACCACCGCCACCACAACCACCGCCACCACAACCACCGCCACCACAATCACCGCCACCACAACCACCGCCACCACAACCATCGCCACCACAACCACCGCCACCACAACCATCGCCACCACAACACCGCCACCACAACCACCGCCACCACAACCACCGCCACCACAACCACCGCCACCACAATCACCGCCACCACAACCACCGCCACAACAACCACCGCCACCACAACCACCGCCACCACAACACCGCCACCACAACACCGCCACCACAACCACCGCCACCACAACCACCGCCACCACAATCACCGCCACCACAACCACCGCCACCACAACCACCGCCACCACAATCACCGCCACCACAACCACCGCCACCACAACCACCGCCACCACAACCACCGCCACCACAACCACCGCCACCACAACCACCGCCACCACAACACCGCCACCACAATCACCGCCACCACAACCACCGCCACCACAATCACCGCCACCACAACCACCGCCACCACAATCACCGCCACCACAACCACCGCCACAACAACCACTACCACTACGACTACCACCATCACCACCGCTGCCTTTGAACACGCCAAGGGTGTGAGCCTCACATAGAGAACCAGCGACCATGCACGGCTCTCACCGCCCCGAGAGAGAGAGAGAGAGAGAGAGAGAGAGAGAGAGAGAGAGAGAGAGAGAGAGAGAGAGAGATGCGTTTCACCGGAATATTCTGAAAAGAAAATCTCTTTCAGAGGATTTCTTTTTTTTTCCCCTTCGACCTTTCTCTCTCTCTCTCTCTCTCTCTCTCTCTCTCTCTCTCTCTCTCTCTCTCTCTCTCTCTCTCTCTCTCTCCCGTTTAGGGAATCGTGGACCTCAGGAGTGGGTGTGATTCCCGTTTTCTATCCCAGACGTTGAAAGCAATGTGAATGGACGAGCTTCAATGAGGCAGATCTGCAGGATGATTTTTTTTCTTCTTCTGATATTCATATCTAGACGGTAAACGGGGCGCGCGTCTTAACTGAATCAATGATCAACTTTTGCTCTGTGAAGATGGTCTGGGGCAAGTTCCTGTGGGCCAGCGCGTGGCCGACGAAGGAGGAGGAGGAGGAGGAGGGATGTTGCGAGATACAGGAGGTAAGAGACAGACGAAGGTGAGGTGAGGTGAGGTGTGGTGAAGTGAGGTGAGGTGTGGTGAGGTGAGGTGTGGTGTGGTGTGGTGAGGTGTGGTGTGTCAGGGTGAGGTGAGGTGAGGTGTGGTGTGTCAGGGTGAGGTGAGGTGAGGTGTGGTGTGGTGTGGTGTGTCAGGGTGAGGTGAGGTGTGGTGAGGTGTGGTGTGGTGTGGTGTGGTGTGTCAGGGTGAGGTGAGGTGAGGTGAGGTGTGGTGTGGTGTGGTGTGTCAGGGTGAGGTGAGGTGTGGTGAGGTGTGGTGTGGTGTGGTGTGGTGTGTCAGGGTGAGGTGTGGTGAGGTGTGGTGTGGTGTGGTGTGTTGTGTCAGGGTGAGGTGAGGTGTGGTATGGTGGGATGAGGTGAGGTGTGGTGTGGTGAGGTGAGGTACCCATGTGTTATGAAGGGGAAGGGAATGTTGTTCAGATGACTGAGGGTGAGTGTAGGGTGATGGCAGTTATCACACAGTAATGGTAATAAGGTGTTCAGATCTTTTTCAAGTTAGGAGAACGTTATAGCTATTTATATACGCCACATGATACCCTCCAACAGCCAGGATTCGAACCCAGGTCCTTGTGCGTGGGAGGCGGGATCGCTACAGCTAGGCTATGATAGCCCCTATATATATATATATATATATATATATATATATATATGTGTGTGTGTGTGTGTGTGTGTGTGTGTGTGTGTGTGTGTGTGTGTGTGTGTGTGTGTGTTGATACATGTGCAAATGAGTATATGCAATTTCCTTAAACTCACAATCAAATCTTATATACTGGAGCGTCTCTGGTCGTGAACCATTTTAGATGTTTATACTAACAAACCAGTCTAGCCCTTCAAGAGCCCCTGTAGTATCTTGTATTTTGTAGGGAAAGATGTACCGACAAAGTGATGATCATCACAGTGAGGTCTAATTGGCTCGTTATGAGCCATTCATCGACCTCCTACGCTGATTGGACAAAATCACCTCCTTCAGGAACCGGTATGTACGATGAAGGTGAGGACAGCACCTCAGGGCGAGGACAGGAGAGACGCGAGGGGGTCGAGCACCTGGGTCACGACAAAGACATTATCAGGGGGCGGCATCACGCACTCTCCTCTCCTCTCCTCTCCTCTCCCCCATCCCACACACCCCTGAGAGAGAGAGAGAGAGAGAGAGAGAGAGAGAGAGAGAGAGAGAGAGAGAGAGAGAGAGAGAGAGAGAGAGCGTGTGGGGTGGGGGGAGGAGGAACACCTGGCACTCATGGAGATGTCAGTGCCGTTCTGAGTGCCGCCCACGTGTGTGTGTGTGTGTGTGTGTGTGTGTGTGTGTGTGTGATAACGCCCCTAGTGTTATTGACACCTCTGTGACATCTTACGAAATTATTTTCTCGAAGTTCTTCGCTACCCCTTGTGGGCTGTCTGCCTCCCTGACGGTGCTGGTGTGTGACGCTGCTGCTCTGTGACGGTGCTGGTGTGTGACGGTGCTGGTGTGTGACGGTGCTGATGTGTGTGACGGTGCTGGTGTGTGACGGTGCTGATGTGTGACGGTGCTGATGTGTGACGGTGTTGGTGTGTGACGATGCTGCCATGTGACGGTGCTGATGTGTGACGGTGCTGATGTGTAACGATGCTGCTATGTGACGGTGGTGGTGTGTGACGGTGCTGGTGTGTGACGGTGCTGCTCTACGTGTGCATGAGTCAGGTCTAGGGTGTCGAGCCTGTAAGTGCAGGTTTGAGGGATGAGGTTTAAGAGGGTCAGGTGTGAGAGCAATGTGTGGAGGCGAGGTCTACTGGGGGAGTGTTGTCTGTTTGGAGGGCCAGGTGTGGAGTGCTGGGAGAGGTTGAGGGAGGATTTGGAGGTCGGATCAAGTGGCCAGATGTGGAATATCAGGTGTGTCAGTCAGGTGTGGAACACAGATGTGACAAGAGGCTTTGGCGGACGGGTGTGGCGAGCCAGGTGTGTAAGCCAGGTCTGACGTTATGCCTAAGACAAGGTCTGTGAAGAGTCAGGTCTGAAGGCTATGTCTGAATGCTGAGTCTGGGAGTGAGTCAGGTCTGAAGGCTGAGTCTGGGAGTGAGTCAGGTCTGAAGGCTGAGTCTGGGAGTGAGTCAGGTCTGAATGCTGAGTCTGGGAGTGAGTCAGGTCTGAATGCTGAGTCTGGGAGTGAGTCAGGTCTGAAATGTTGAGTCTGGGAGTGAGTCAGGTCTGAAATGCTGAGTCTGGGAGTGAGTCAGGTCTGAATGCTGAGTCTGGGAGTGAGTCAGGCCTGAATGCTGAGTCTGGGAGTGAGTCAGGTCTGAATGCCGAGTCTGGGAGTGAGTCAGGTCTGAAATGCTGAGTCTGGGAGTGAGCCAGGCCTGAATGCTGACTCTGGGAGTGAGTCAGGTCTAAAAATGCTGGTTCTGGCGGAATGAGTCAGGCCTTAAAGACCAAGACTGAAGCTGGGCCTGGGAGCGAGTCAGGTCTGAAGGCGGACCTGGGAGTGAGTCAGGTCTGGGGGGGGTCGTGATCTTCAAGCCTCGCCACCGCCGTAATGAGATTTCAGATTAACAATTTACTGGCTCCGTCGTGTGTGTGGAATCTGCATTTAAAGCGTGTAGGGTTGATAAGTCACGTGATTGGTGCGTGCGTGTGCGCGCGCGCGCGCGTGTGTGTGTGTGTGTGTGTGTGTGTGTTCGTGATACTCTACATACATATGTGAGTATCTTTATGTGCAGTTCATAGCCTCAAAGACGTTGCTTGACGGCTCAAACCGACGTGTGAATTCTGAGATGAGGAGGAAGGACGGGCGTGCTCAGGGATCGACAGGTGTGGTCAGGGACGACAGATGTTAGGAGCAACAGATGTGGAGGAGGAGGAGGAAGGAAGGAGGAGGGAGGACACATGCCACAGGTAGGCTGGGACAGGTGTATAGCAGGAGGACACTGGCGTATAGGAGCAACAGATGCGGAGGAGGAGGAAGGAAGGAGGAGGGAGGACACATGCCACAGGTGGGCTGGGACAGGTGTATAGCAGGAGGACACTGGCGTATAGGAGCAACAGATGTGGTGGAGGAGGAGGAGGAAGGAAGGAGGAGGGAGGACACATGCCACAGGTGGGCTGGGACAGGTGTATAGGAGGAGGACACTGGCGTATAGGAGCAACAGATGTGGAGGAGGAGGAGGAAGGAAGGAGGAGGGAGGACACATGCCACAGGTGGGCTGGGACAGGTGTATAGGAGGAGGACACTGGCGTATAGGAGCAACAGATGTGGAGGAGGAGGAGGAAGGAAGGAGGAGGGAGGACACATGCCACAGGTGGGCTGGGACAGGTGTATAGGAAGAGGACACTGGCGTATAGAAGCAACATATGTGGAGGAGGAGGAGGAGGAAGGAAGGAGGAGGGAGGACACATGCCACAGGTGGGCTGGGACAGGTGTATAGCAGGAGGACACTGGCGTATAGAAGCAACAGATGTGGAGGAGGAGGAGGAGGAGGAAGGAAGGAGGAGGGAGGACACATGCCACAGGTGGGCTGGGACAGATGTATAGCAGGGAGGTTACCAGGGAGGGTCAGGCCGGCCGCCTTCCGTTGACGAGACGACAATTATGATGACGTGTGATGACAGGGGTAATACCCTGCCATCCACACACACACACACACACACACACACGCCGAGCAGCAGCGAGACGATCAGCTATTCTCCAGAGGGACGACGGTAGGTTATTGCCCCGGGGGTATTTGTCGCTACGTGTAGCGCCTCTTGTGTTCGTTATAACGTTGTGGTGCCTCTGTATGCGCTACAGCGTTGTGGTGCCTCTGTATTCGCTACAGCGTTGCGGTGCCTCTGTATTCACTACAGCGTTGCGGTGCCTCTGTGTTCGTTTTAGCGTTGTGGTGCCTCTGTATTCGCTACAGCGTTGTTGTGCCTCTGTATTCGCTACAGCGTTGTGGTGCCTCTGTATTCGCTACAGCGTTGTGGTGCCTCTGTATTCACTACAGCGTTGCGGTGCTTCTGTGTTTGTTATAACGTTGTGTTGCCTCTGTATTCGCTACAGCGTTGTTGTGCCTCTGTATTCGCTACAGCGTTGTTGTGCCTCTGTATTCACTACAGCGTTGTGGTGCCTCTGTATTCGCTACAGCGTTGTGGTGCCTCTGTATTCGCTACAGCGTTGCGATGCTTCTGTATTCGCTACAGCGTTGCACGTTGGAGAGACGTCTCCGTTGGACGAAAGGATCGTCCCATACAGGAAGGCGTGTGATTTAATGTCTGCCTGTGTTGAATGATGGAGGCGTTTTAAAAAACCCAAAGAAATGCAACTGGTTTCGAAATGTTCTCTCGTATATGTCATTGTTCCAAAACAAAATATGTTGGGGAAAATTCATATTCGCCCCATTCCCTCCCTCTTTTTTTTTCCCCCTTTTCTATGCTCCATTACTCGTCCTCGCTCTGTTGATGACGGGGTCAGTGCTGCATGAGAGAGCAGCGAGCCATGACCATTAACTTAATACCATTACCAAAGTGGACCACACGAAGCACCACTTGTGATCAACACGGCAACCAGGAGCCCCTACTGTAAGCTTGCGTCATCCACTTCGTAAACGCGTATCGATATGTTTGTGTCCATATGTTCAGTACTCGCCTTCAATCCACTCTTCATTCTTGACAGCCACTTGTGATGTAAGTGTTCTCACACGAAACATCGGCCCTTTGTAAGTATTAAGTGTGTCAGACGTGTAACATGGTCATAGGTATGCTTTAAGTGTAGGTGACATATAAGTGTGGCCGTCGGGGACACACGAGACAGTGGTTGTGTTACTACTTTTTGTAAAGTAGTTCAAACTTATATGGGATGTCCATCAACTACATTGATGAGCTCAGAGCAAGTGGCGCTGAATTTGTTAATGGTAAATATAAGTTCACTTTATATGTCTCCTCCAGCTGTGGTATATTATATTTCTACTTATTACTTCTAAAGTTGTACTTATTGTCATCAGTGTTATTATTGACACTGAATCATTTTGATTCAGTATTTTGTGTGTGTGTGTGTGTGTGTGTGTGTGTGTGTGTGTGTGTGTGTGTGTGTGTCCTCATTTGCCATCGTCGTTCTCCATGTCCTTCATCCATTCCCGTTTGTATCTTCGAATTTAATGATGTTGATAGTGGTCTTTCTCATTTCCTCCCTCCGAATTAACCGTGCCTTTCCTTTTCTTCTTCTTTTTTGTTTCGTCATTCTTACTTTTGCTCTTGCGGCGGTGACCTCCTACCTCCCAGTCTCCTCTCCTCCCGTGTTCTAGCAAGCCACCGACCCGGCCTGGCCTGGCCCGAACTGGCCTAGCCTGGCCTGGCACCACGAAGGGGGGACACAGCCAGACCATTACCCTGGCTATTGTGCTGTGTCATTAGCCCGACTGCCGACCTGGAGGAGAGAGAGAGAGAGAGAGGGAGCAAGCGACCAGAAAGGTCGAGACAAGGACGATGCATCTCCGTCGCTGAATGCCTGCCGACCGCCTCCTCTTACACATTACTCACGACTTCTGCCGGTGGTGCTGCTGGAAGGCTGGTGGGGCTGGGTGGGTGGGTGGGTTAGTTGGGTGAGAGGGCTGGTGGGTTTTGAGTGAGTGGGTGGGGAGGGTGGGTGTCGTGCATGCGTTTGTCAAGTTTGGCCTTGGCCTTATTTTTTTTTTTTGGTCCTCTCGTCCCACGACACACGGGACTCTCAAGGCCGCCGTGGATGAGGCTGTGTGTTTGTGCCAGCGTCTCTCACACAGACACTGCTGTAGACGCCTTGGGAATATTGAGATTAGAGGAAGAGAGAAAAGAAAATCCCTCGAGTTTCATTTCTGTGTGTGTGTGTGTGTGTGTGTGTGTGTGTGTGTGTGCGGAAGACAATAGCTCGAGAGCCAACGGCAAGCAGAAACACTCTCCCAGGTGCGCGCGTGTGTGTGTGTGTGTGTGTGTGTGTGTGTGTGTGTGTGTGTGTGTGTGTGAGAGAGAGAGAGAGAGAGAGAGAACGTCCGTCGTGGCCACCCGTCTCACCGTGTACACACAGTGTCCATAAAGACAAGATGACGTAAAGTGATGCATTATAAAGAGACGGTAATAAGTTGGCGGGTCAGGAATACATCTGCATAATTCTCACATCATCCTGAGGTATTGAGACCATAAATGCCTCGGTGGCTGGAGGTTCAGCCAGTCCCTCCTCCGCCTCCAGGTAGCGGGAGGGCGTCCTGCCCGCAGACTAACAATTGTGCGCGGGTCGACAGCTCACTGGCGGCCGCACAAATTGGTACTCATGAATAGATTACACACAGGAAGAAGCTGGGACGGTCTAGGTGTAGGGACAGAAGAGGTGGAAGAGGGTAGGTGTGGAGTGGAACGTGTGGTGGAAGAGGGTAGATGTGGAACGAAACAAGGGATGGAAGAGAGAAGGTGTGGATTGAAACAGGTTGTGGAAGAGGGTAGGTGTGGATAGGAACAATTGGTGGAAGAAGGTAGGTGTGGAATGGAATAGGTGGCGGAATAGGATAGGTGTGGAACGGAACAAGTGGAACAGTAGTAGGCTTATTGGAGTAGATGGGAGGTTACAGGTTGTAATTCCCCAGTAGTTGTTAGACCTGACTCTCAAAGGTAGAGAGGTTGTAAGAAACTGAGGAGATGACCACGAACCGCTTCTTCGAGGAGGACCAGAGGTATTATAACAGTTAGCTGACACGATCTCCCAGCCATGGACTCCACAGCCTAACCAGCCCATACCATCTCCAAGGCATGCCTCCATAACACAGCCCACACCACCTCCCTACCTGCCCTCCACAGCCCAGCCCACATCAATCCAGAAGTGTTGGAAGTTATCGTAATAGGAATAGTTTAGTTGTTCGACCCTCACGGCGTTTCCACCGGGGCAAACTACACAAATTGGCCATCAGACCCATGATAAGAGACGGTAATTGGTTGGACTTACCAGCGACGAGATTGGCTTCCACGGGACGACGAAATTGAAGGGTAGACGTAATGGTGGTGTATGGGGAGTGGGCGGAGCTGCGGTAATGAAGGTGATGGAATGGGAGAACACGATGGGGTAGTGGTTGTGGTGGCGTGGCGTGGTTGAGCCTCGCATGGATGGGAGAAGAGTTTGTTTGGTGGAGGAAGGTTGGACGAAGGTGATCAGTAAATGAATAGCCCTCTTCCTCAAGGCATCACCGTGTTGTCTCTAGGTATCTCAGCCCCTGGTGTGTTTGGTTCATCTAAAATCACGTTTGGCCCAAGTCTCTCTACGTAGGCCTCTTACACCTCTCTCACTTGTTACTCCTCTAGACCTTCTCTAAGTGCTTTATCTATTACTTGAGATGCACGTTCTAGTTTTGGCCTGCTATGTAGGACGTTTAAGAGTGTACAGAATATATCGTTATCCATACCTTAAAAGTAGTAATGATATTTGCCATAGATAGCTTTACTCCATTCGAGTTCTAAAATAGACCTCTCTCTTGGTGGCATTTGAGGTACAACGTCATATCCTAAGTCCCCCTCGCATGCAGATTCCCGCAGCTTGTTTCTAGCATGATGATATCCTTCTGAAAACACTTTTCCCTCACTTGTGTCCCGTCCTCGTTCGTTTGCATTTACTCGGGTTCAGGTCCGCTCCGTCGTGGGATGCAAGAGCGATTGATGTTCAGTCAGTTCGGCTTAAAGCCACAAGCTGCGTTTTGAGAGACGGGATGTTAACGCGTTGCGATGACTTGAGCCTGGCTCGAAAGTCATGGTAAATCAGTTGCTATCATTTAGAGCTTTGATAAACCAGTATGCCACCTCAAGCCCTACTGCTCTGAAACTTAGTTCACTTGAAGACAATGAAGTTTGCTGATTAAGTCTAGATTTTATCAATCATGGATCAGACCCAACTCTAAAAAGATTGTCTAGGTCGCCTTGTAGGTTGATAAAATCCTCATCATCACTCCAACTTCCTCACCTCACGAATGAGGCATCATCCACAAAAACATACAGGTATGAGTCGAATCCTTTTAGAGAGTCATTCACATCATTCACGTAGTTCAGAGAAGAGCGACGGTTCCAGGACTAAACCCTTTGGCACGCCGCTGGTGACTGTCAGACCCATCGCGAGAAAGCTCCCCTGAGATGTGTCCATTTGTTCCATTCCACTAAGATAATATTTCTGTCTGTCAAAGAATTTTCGCCTTTATTCCTGCCCGAAGATCCATTTTCTTTACCGATCTCCTGTTGAGTCAAGTGTCAAACGCTTTCTGGCATTCCAAATACAGAAAATTTTTTTTAGATCAGAATTCAGTCTTCCACCTAAGTATATGTATTATGCATGACCTCCCTTTTGACTGGATCCATGCGGTCTCCTTCCTAGATGATATCTCCTCTCCTGGAAACAATCCATTTACTTTCTGATCATCTTTTCCAGTACCTTCCAGACCACACTCGTCAGAGAGAGAGAGAGTCTCCTTTTACTCCAGCCCAAAGCCCAGGTCTCCTTTCTTAAAGATGAGCATGTTATTTGCCCTTTTCATTCCTGTGGTACCTCACCTTCCCCACAGTGACATATTGAGCAGCACCTCATGTGGCTCATCAAGTGGACCTCCACGCTTCTTCGTGACCTCCGCTTCCCCTCCCCCCCTCCCCCCATCATCATTGACTGACCCCGAAGGCTCTGGGATTTTGATTTGGACGTTTCATCTAACGAAGCGAATACTTCCCTGATTGTCCCGTCTCCGACGATGCATAGTGATCTGTCTACAGCTTCATTTGCTGATTGCCACTGTACCCCTGTTCCGTTGTCCTCAGGTCTGTGTGTGTGTGTGTGTGTGTGTGTGTGTGTGTGTGTGTTGCTACACTAGATATGTAGTCGACCAAATATTGAAAGGAGAGGGGGGAGGGGAGGGGGTTGGGCAAGCAAATACAGGTCTCGAATTGATATGTACCTGACCCAGCTTCACCGTTGAACGTTGCAATATCATAAGCACCCTCTGATGGAGAGGGGGAATACTCATACATGAGCGACAGAATGGAAAAGACACACACGCATGAGAGAGTGGAGCCGTTGTGTTGTGGTGCTCTCTCTCTCTCTCTCTCTCTCTCTCTCTCTCTCTCTCTCTCTCTCTCTCTCTCTCTCTCTCTCTCTCTCTCTCTCTCTCTCTCTCACACACACACGGGGAAAGAGAGCCAGCCATCCTGAGCACCATTAATACTGCTTTTGGTTGATGAAATTGGAATTCTGGATTGGGCCTGATCGCTTAGAAATCCTATTACCTATCCTGTGTGTGTGTGTGTGTGTGTGTGTGTGTGTGTGTAGGAGGGCAGACTTTACGGCCTGATGTGATGTTGTGGACGAAGGATTCTGATAATTCCCCTTCATTATCCGATATGAATATATATATATATATATATATTCGCCTTGTTAATGATGTCTGTTTGACGGATATATTGCCGTATACAACCTGTTGTTACCATCATTGTTGTTCTTGTTGTTGTTGTTGTTATAATTATTGTTATTATTATTGTTATTATTATTATTATTATTATTATTATTATTATTATTATTATTATTATTGTCATTATTATTATTATTATTATTATTATTTTTTTTTTTTTTTTTTTTTTTTTTTTTTTTTTTATACTTTGTCGCTGTCTCCCGCGTTTGCGAGGTAGCGCAAGGAAACAGACGAAAGAAATGGCCCCCCCCCCCATACACACGCACATACACACGTCCACACACGCAAATATACACACCTACACAGCTTTCCATGGTTTACCCCAGACGCTTCACATGCCTTGCTTCAATCCACTGACAGCACGTCAACCCCTGTATACCACATGACTCCAATTCACTCTATTTCTTGCCCTCCTTTCACCCTCCTGCATGTTCAGGCCCCGATCACACAAAATCTTTTTCACTCCATCTTTCCACCTCCAATTTGGTCTCCCTCTTCTCCTCGTTCCCTCCACCTCCGACACATATATCCTCTTGGTCAATCTCTCCTCACTCATTCTCTCCATGTGCCCAAACCATTTCAAAACACCCTCTTCTGCTCTCTCAACCACGCTCTTTTTATTTCCACACATCTCTCTTACCCTTACGTTACTTACTCGATCAAACCACCTCACACCACACATTGTCCTCAAACATCTCATTTCCAGCACATCCATCCTCCTGCGCACATCTCTATCCATAGCCCACGCCTCGCAACCATACAACATTGTTGGAACCACTATTCCCTCAAACATACCCATTTTTGCTTTCCGAGATAATGTTCTCGACTTCCACACATTTTTCAAGGCTCCCAAAATTTTCGCCCCCTCCCCCACCCTATGATCCACTTCCGCTTCCATGGTTCCATCCGCTGACAGATCCACTCCCAGATATCTAAAACACTTCACTTCCTCCAGTTTTTCTCCATTCAAACTCACCTCCCAATTGACTTGACCCTCACCCCTACTGTACCTAATAACCTTGCTCTTATTCACATTTACTCTCAACTTTCTTCTTCCACACACTTTACCAAACTCAGTCACCAGCTTCTGCAGTTTCTCACATGAATCAGCCACCAGCGCTGTATCATCAGCGAACAACAACTGACTCACTTCCCAAGCTCTCTCATCCCCAACAGACTTCATACTTGCCCCTCTTTCCAGGACTCTTGCATTTACCTCCCTTACAACCCCATCCATAACAAATTAAACAACCATGGAGACATCACACACCCCTGCCGCAAACCTACATTCACTGAGAACCAATCACTTTCCTCTCTTCCTATTATTATTATTATTATTAATAATTATTGTTATTGTTATTTTATATTATTATTATTATTATTATTATTATTATCATTATTGTTGTTGTTATTATTATTGTTATTATTATTATTATTATTATTATTATTATTATTATTATTATTATTATTATTATCATTATTATTATCATCATTATTATTATCATGTGTACTACACACGACAGCTGGGAACTTGGTGTGAGGGAATGCGGCCTTTTCTTCTCGTCTGTTCGTGCCGCTACCTCGCTAACACAGGAAGAGGCGACCAGGTATCTCGGGAAGGGAGAGAGAGAATATCATTATTGTCATCATCATCATTGTCCACCGATACTGGTGTGTGTCAACACGTCTCTGTACATCCCTCGCAATGTGTCACGAGTGAGGAGTCGCTTGTCATTCGTGGACAGCTTTCACCCACGTCACTTTTCTTTTTCTTTCTTTCTTTCTTTCTTTCTTTCTTTCTTTCTTTCTTTTTTCATTCTTTCTTTTTCTTTCTTGCTTTTTTCTTTTTCTTTCTTTTTTCATTCTTTCTTTCTTTTTCTTTCTTTTTCTTTCTTTCCCCTGAATACATGTCTCCTCTTCCATGAAAAATTCCACTTTGTTCAATTTCCTCTCTTATCTCTGTGAGTTGTTCATCTCATTTAGCTTTTCCAGCGACATCTTGTCATTTTTCTTTCTTTCTCTCTCTCTGTTTCTTTCTTTCTTTCTTTTCCCTGAATACATGTCTCCTTTTCCGTGAAAAAATTCCACTTTGTTCAATTTCCTCTCTAATCTCTGTGAGTTGTTAACCTCATTTAGCTTTTCCAGCGATAGTGGTCCCCCCCCCCCCCCCCCCCCCCCCCCCCCCCCCCGACACATCTGCATACCAGATACGTTTTGGTTCAGCGTCGCTGCTGAGGGCAGTACCAGAGTAATGCGTTTGTTTTTTAATCAGCTTGTAATGGTTTGCTTTCTCATCCGGCTGTACCAGGACACCAGTTGCACTGGTTCCTAGTACAGCCGGTTTTGTTATATGAAACTCTAATTTCTGAAGCTTTCTAGAACCTTATAGAACTTTCTAGAACCTTATAGAACTTTCTAGAACCTTATAGAACTCCCTAGAACTTTAGTATCCAATACCACGATTACTCAGGCCACGTTCGTAAAACATCTGATTCAGGTGTGTTGGAAAGGCTCTGAACATCTTTGTCTCGAAGCCTCTGAATCATTTGAATCGAACGGGTACCGAACACCCACACCCCTATAGCTTCACCCTCCAGGGCCTCCTCCAGACTAGCCGTTGCCTGGTTCAAGATGGGGGATAGTCGTGAGGATAGGGAGGGAGGGAGGCTTTGATTGAATGGGAATTAAGCAGCATTGATGCGTGAGAAACGTGGACGTCAGCAGATGAAACACTGGCTAGCTCCTCCTCCTGCTCCTCCTCCTCCGCCAGGAGATCCTGTGGACTCAGGACGCCGCCACACACGGATCGACGATAAATTCCTCCTCGCTGAGACATCTTGATCACACTTGGGGATGAGAGTGCCCAGAAGTTAGTGGGAAGAGGCGATACGTAACAAGACTCGCGACTGAAAACAATGTTTGTGTGTTTGGTGGAGGCGATAAGAGAGGCTTTAGTCGAGGAGGAGGGAGGAGGGAGGAGGAGGACCCCATCTTGTGGAGGGAAGACCCCTGCGTGACGGAGAGGACCCTCTCCGTTGGAGAAGAGACTCTGCCTGATAGGGAGGATGCTGTATGGTGGAGAGGACATCCCTTCCTGACGGGGAGGTCCCTGACTGATGGAGAGGAAACCCTGCCGGACGGAAAGGTCACTGCCTGACGGAGAAGAGACGCTGCCTGACGGAGAGGTAACCCTGTCTGACGGAGGGGTCACTGGCTGACGGAGAGGAGACCCTGCCTGACGGAGAGAGGTCCACGCCTGATGCAGAGGAGACCCCTGTCTGACAGGGAGGATCCTGTCTGATGGAGGGGATCTTGCCTAATGTCTTACGGGGAAGTTTCTCTCTGACGGGGCGAAGATCCCTGTCTGACGGGGAGAAATAAGAGGTTGTGAAGAAGAAAGTTTACATGAGCAGCGGCAGCAGCAGCAGCAACCACAACAGCGAACGTCTAACTTGGGGAGAAAGTTCAGTGGGACAAAAGAGATCCTTTGAGAAAATAGAGAAGCTCGAAAACCTTGAAGAAGAAGAAGAAGAAGAAGAAGAAGAAGAAGAAGAAGAAATAAGAAATGATAATCCAGGGTTAAAGAACGATCCTTGAGAAGCACAAACATCACGGAGGTAGGGCGTCTGCGCCATGAAGACGTTCTCCTCTGCATAAAGGAAGAAGAAAAGAAAAAGAATGATACGAATTGGTGTTTCTTGATGAAGACCACCAAATTCAGCTGGCGCAGTGGGCCACACTGCCTCTTATTACACACAAACGAAGTCATTTTGAACGAACACTTTTTTAGTCCTTGTTTCTTTTTTTTCATAGATTTCTAACCAAACTTTACAGACGACAAACTGTCAGTCAGCCACTTTTACACACACACACACACACACACACACACACACACACACACACACACACACACACACACATACCCACACTTACCCATACTTCCAACCAAACACCTCGTCCCAAAACACTTCACAGTCGAAGTTTCGTACGCGTCTTACCTAACCAGATTACCTTACAGTAAACGTTACCAACCAGATAATATAACGGAATGCATCTTTACCAAACAGCGTCTAAGAGAGAGAGAGAGAGAGGGAGAGAGAGAGAGAGAGAGAGAGAGAGAGAGAGAGAGAGAGAGAGAGAGAGAGAGAGAGAGAGATGAACGTGTTCAACACCAGAGGCTTACGGCCACATATTCACGTCGTGTGAGTGTGTGTGTGTGTGTGTGTGTGGATGGGTGGGTGAGTGTGTGTGTGTGTGTGTGTGTGTGTGTGTGTGTGTGTGTGTGTGTGTGTGTGTGGTTGGGTGTGTGTGTGGGGAAGGGAAAAAAGAAAACGGAAACTGTAATACATCTTCGCCAAAAGTTGTTTTCTTTTTTTATATAATTAAAGTCAAGAGTTCGTGTGCCCCTCCACACAACCCGCGCCTCTGAGAGTCTTCCACTGTTCGTGTTGACTGAGGGAAGGTAATATTCTCCTGCGATGTGGAAGAAGAAAAAAAAAAAGAGAAAAAAAATTGTAGCTCTTATCCAGTTCTCCCTCTGGGTCATGGGAGGGAGGAGGTGGGAGGCGGGTCTTCCGCAAGAAGGAAGATAACTGGCAGGAGAATGAAGAGCTTCAGTGAAGACGGATGACATGATGAGGTAGGTCGCCTGGGACTTGACGGGTGAGGTCACGCCTGGGCCACCTGTTGAAGGTGACGGGTGACAGGGAAGGTCGTGTTCGGCCACTGGATGGAATGAACAACAGGAGATGCAAACTTAATTTGTTGATCTTGGAATATTTGTGCATGATGCCTGGGGATTATTCAGGACTGGTGCTTCGAGACGGTTCAGAACTGGTGCTTCGGAACCGTTCAGAACTGGTGCTTCGGGACTGTTCAGAACTGGTGCTTCGGAACCGTTCAGAACTGGTGCTTCGGGACTGTTCAGAACTGGTGCTTCGGGACTGTTCAGAACTGGTGCTTCGAGACGGCTTAGAACTGGTGCTTCGGGACTGTTCAGGACTAGTGCTTCGGGACTGTTCAGAACTGGTGCTTCGGGACTGTTCAGAACTGGTGCTTCGAGACGGCTTAGAACTGGTGCTTCGGGACTGTTCAGGACTAGTGCTTCGGGACTGTTCAGAACTGGTGCTTCGAGACGCTTCAGAACTGGTGCTTCGAGACGCTTCAGGACTGGTGCTTCGGGACTGTTCAGAATTGGTGCTTCGAGACGATTCAGAACTGGTACTTCGGGTTTATTCAAAGCTAGTTCTTCGAGACTAAAATTCGGGACTTTAGAACACTCAAGGGCAGTAGATCAGTGCGTCTTTGTTCCTGCCACAACTGGTTAAAAGATAAGTAGATGACTGAAGAGCAGTTCACAAGTCTTTGAACCCTTCGTGGTGTTGCTGTGCGAACAAGAGGAAGGGAATGTCGCCGGCATATGATGGTCGTCACGTGAGCTCTCTCTCTCTCTCTCTCTCTCTCTCTCTCTCTCTCTCTCTCTCTCTCTCGAGCATTGCCAGCCTCGACACTTGAGACGTCCCACTTCTCCTGCTGTCGATGCAGCCAGACTGCGAGATTAAAAAGACTGAGGAAGCTCGCCAAAGGAGGCGGCAATATGCGAGGCCGGATTGGATTGAGAGAGAGAGAGAGAGAGAGAGAGAGAGAGAGAGAGAGAGAGAGAGAGAGAGAGCAATACTTATCTGTTGACGACAACGGATCAAAGAATACGAGGGAGGGGCCCGTGACTGACACGGAAAATTGAATAGCTCTCGGGAGACAGTGAGCGTCGAGAACCTTCCAAGATGAGGCGGGGAAGAAGAAGGAGGAGGAGGAGGAGAACATCATCATCATCATCATCATCCTGGAAATTGAAAACACGTCCTGAAGACGCGTGTGGAAGCATAACCAGATGGGCCATGTGGAGGAGGCGGAGTGAACAGGTGAAGTCTGGGACTAGAGAGAGAGAGAGAGAGAGAGAGAGAGAGAGAGAGAGAGAGAGAGAGAGAGAGAGAGAGAGACGTAATAGGGAGCAGCAGCAGCAGCAGCCTCAGACGTGTCGTGCATAGACGTAATCCAGTAAGGCTCTTGTGGTGGTACTGCTACGTCAGATGCTGTTAATCATCCTGGGAGGGTGTGACCAACGGTTGAGGAGCTGTTAATCATCCTGGGAGGGTGTGACCAACGGATGGAGAGCTGTTAATCATCCTGGGAGGGTGTGACCAACGGTTGAAGAGCTGTTAATCATCCTGGGAGGGTGTGACCAATGGTTGAGGAGCTGTTAATCATCCTGGGAGGGTGTGACCAACGGTTGAGGAGCTGTTAATCATCCTGGGAGGGTGTGACCAACGGTTGAAGAGCTGTTAATCATCCTGGGAGGGTTTGACCAAACGGTTGAGGAAGCTGTTAATCATCTCTGGGAGGGTGTGACCAACGGTTGAGGAGCTGTTAATCATCCTGGGAGGGTGTGACCAACGGTTGAGGAGCTGTTAATCATCCTGGGAGGGTGTGACCAACGGTTGAAGAG
The DNA here is from genome assembly GCF_036320965.1 of Panulirus ornatus. Lineage (NCBI taxonomy): Eukaryota > Metazoa > Arthropoda > Malacostraca > Decapoda > Palinuridae > Panulirus > Panulirus ornatus. The sequence continues at coordinate 9,805,184 of NC_092237.1, forward strand.
CTGTTAATCATCCTGGGAGGGTGTGACCAACGGTTGAGGAGCTGTTAATCATCCTGGGAGGGTGTGACCAACGGTTGAAGAGCTGTTAATCATCCTGGGAGGGTGTGACCAATGGTTGAGGAGCTGTTAATCATCCTGGGAGGGTGTGACCAACGGTTGAGGAGCTGTTAATCATCCTGGGAGGGTGTGACCAACGGTTTGAAGAGCTGTTAATCATCCTGGGAGGGTGTGACCAACGGTTGAAGAGCTGTTAATCATCCTGGGAGGGTGTGACCAACGGTTGAGGAGCTGTTAATCATCCTGGGAGGGTGTGACCAACGGTTGAAGAGCTGTTAATCATCCTGGGAGGGTGTGACCAACGGTTGAAGAGCTGTTAATCATCCTGGGAGGGTTTGATGAACGGATGGAGAGCTGTTAATCATCCTGGGAGGGTTTGATGAACGGATGGAGAGCTGTTAATCATCCTGGGAGGGTGTGACCAACGGTTGAGGAGCTGTTAATCATCCTGGGAGGCCGGAACCATCAACGGGCCAGCTGGCCACCATCGAGAGTAGACTTACCCACCTGTTGAGCTGGTCGCCATCCGAGCAGGCCGAAACCATCTGTTGAAGAGCGGCTCATCATCATCCAGAGACGCTGTGACCAGCTGGTGAGTTAACCTGCTCCTCATCATCCTGGAAGGCCGTGATCACTGCCCTCTTTGGGATCTGCTCCAGTCTACTGCCGGAACGTGTCTTCAGCCCAAAAATGATCACATCTTTTACGTGTCTCTGTTGCGGCAAGTTGAGAGAGAGAGAGAGAGAGAGAGAGAGAGAGAGAGAGAGAGAGAGAGAGAGAGAGAGAGAGAGAGAGTCGTGCATCTCTCCCCCACCACCCTCAGGCAAAGTTGACCAAGGGGGAGGGAGTGAGGGTATGCACGACCCCGAGGTCGTCTCCACCTCCCGCAGCGTCGCTGGCCGCCCGTCAGTTGCTCCTGTACTTCCTAATTCCATCTGACTTTCCATTGCGGTTCCTCAACATTTATCATCACCTGGATTTCCCTGGAATCTTGTGTCTCTCTTCCCCCCTCCTGTCTTGATTTCCCATCATCTCCACCAGGGGTCCTCTCTCTCTCTCTCTCTCTCTCTCTCTCTCTCTCTCTCTCTCTCTCTCTCTCTCTCTCTCTCTCTCTCTCTCTCTCTCTCATCTTTTCCAACTCGCTGATTGATGGACTGTCTGCAGGACCCCTTCCTTCCTTCCTTCCTTCCTTCCTTCCTTCCTTCCACCTTCCTTCAATCACCTCCTTCAGTAGGCCAGTTGCACGTACGAGGCGCCTGCTCCAGTTCTCCTGTCTCGTCCTTCGGGCAACCTCCATCAAATTATTTTTTGTCACTCACACTTTCCAGAAAATTCTTCATGTTCCCTTCCTTGACCTCCAGGTTCTCTCTCTCTCTCTCTCTCTCTCTCTCTCTCTCTCTCTCTCTCTCTCTCTCTCTCTCTCTATATATATATATATATATATATATATATATATATATATATATATATATATATGTATGTGTGTGGGCTGAAAGCTACGAGGAAAATGAAAAACGATTAGTTCCCAAGTGCACTTTCGTGCAGTGATCACATCGTCAGTGGAGATACAAGAATAAGATGGAAGGCATAGATCGCGCGCACCACTGTGACCTCTTGCAATATATATATATATATATATATATATATATAAATATATATATATATATATATATATATATGTATAAAGTCGCCGTTTTCTATGTGGTTCTCATCTTATAGGGTCTGGTTGCTGTGTCTATTCTGCCGCCAAGTCCCGCGGGACCACATCAGTTGTCCGTGGAGAGTGGTTGATCTGGGTAAAGCTCAGGGGTTTCGTCCAGATATCAGAAAAAACCTTCAGGGGGAAAAAAGAGGAGAAAATAATGGTCTGTCTCCCGTTTTTCATTTCATCTATATTTTACTTTTTTTCCCAGATGGCGTCTTTTAAGCGATCTGCGCGGCAACGCAGATATCTCCACACGCTCACTTAGCGCACGTGCACGTTCTGTGTGTGTGTGTGTGTGTGTGTGTGTGTGTGTGTGTGTGTGTGTGTGTAAGCGTTCCATGCTCTCCACGAATATCATGGGAGCCTCTGTTCCAAGTTACATAAAAGAGTCAGTGAAGTTTGGCATGTTTTGTTCAAATTTCTTTCTCTCTCTCTCTCTCTCTCTCTCTCTCTCTCTCTCTCTCTCTCTCTCTCTCTCTCTCTCTCTCTCTCTCTCTCTCTTTACGGAGTCTGACTATGCAGGAGGATGTAAAGTGTGTACGGAAAAGAGTGAAATGGAGCGATGTGATACATGGGGGGCGTTGTGATGTCCATAGACTGCACCAGTTCATATGAAGCGGCGGGATGAACCACGGATAGGCCTGTAGGTTATAGCTGTGGACACGGGGAGCTGCGATTTCGATCCATTATACATAACAGATAGAGTATGGATGTGAGCAAATGAAGCCATGCCTTCGTATGCTTCTGGCGCTACCTCGCTGACGCGGGAAACGGCGAACATGTTGAGGGGAATAATAAGAATAAAGACGTCTTCGAGTTCCAGAACTTCAACAAGTCCACTGGGGAGAGAGAGAGAGAGAGAGAGAGAGAGAGAGAGAGAGAGAGAGAGAGAGAGAGAGAGAGAGAGCCAGCGAGTCACAGATCCGAGGATCTCCCATCCCTCAAGGCCCTTCAGAATTCCGGATACCCTGATCCCTTGGGGGACCTGAGCTCTCGTGCTCAGGACGCGGCTGAGGGTCGCGGACCAGGGCTATGCTCGGTTGAGGGTCGCGGACCATGGCTTGGCGCGGCTGAGGGTCGCGGACCATGGCTTGGCGTGGCTGAGGGTCGAGGACCATGGCTTGGCGTGGCTGAGCGTCGCGGACTATGGCTTGGCGCGGCTGAGGGTCGCGGACCATGGCTTGGCGCGGCTGAGGGTCGCGGACCAGGGCTATGCTCGGCTGAGGGTCGCGGACCATGGCTTGGCGCGGCTGAGGGTCGAGGACCATGGCTTGGCGCGGCTGAGGGTCGCGGACCATGGCATGGCGCGGCTGAGGGTCGAGGACCATGTCATGGCGCGGCTGAGGGTCGAGGACCATGGCATGGCGCGGCTGAGGGTCGAGGACCATGTCATGGCGCGGCTGAGGGTCGCGGACCATGGCTAAGCGCGACCTCAGCAGCGCTGCGTCAAGTGCCTCCTGCTGAGGAGGTCTTTGTTCCTGGACTTGAAAGGAGGAGGAAATTGAACGGAGGAGAATGCTCGCAGGGCGACAAGAAGACTTAATATGACGATCTTTTAACTTGTCCGAGGAAGGAAACGCAAGACTTCCCGAAGAATCGTGCGAACGGCTTCTCTATATGGGGAATAGGAAGGACGAAGAGTCTCTCTGTGGGGAATAGGAAGGACGAAGAGTCTCCCTGTGGGGAATAGGAATAATAGGAATAATTCCATCAACGGGTAATCAACGCAGTAAACACATAAAAAAAAGATACCCGTTTATCGGCATCTACATCCAGGCAATTGGGGGGCAATGAGTAATTTCCCACACTCACCACAGTCTCCACCACACCTACCGACACGACGAGGATTCTACGCTCCCGGGTCAGCTCGGACACAACCCACCGCTTGATTACCAACGTCTCGGCTGGCTCCGGAGGCGCGAGGTGGTGAGGGAATGGTTGATCTCAGGATTAGCATTGTTCCCTTTGAGGATCAGTGTGGAGGGAGCGCGAGGCGAGTGGTTGCTCTGTAGATTGTCTAACCAGTGTATGGGTCGTCTGTAGACTGTCTACCCAGTTTATGGATCGTCTGTAGGCTGTATGAACAGTTTGTGGTGGCTCTTGGCACTGTCTGATCGCTCTGTGGTTGGTTTGTGGTTCAGCAATTAGGATTTTGGTTGCTTTACTTACTCTGTCTGGGTTGTGGTTGCTTTACTTACTCTGTCTGGGTTGTGGTTGCTCTACACACCGTCTACCTGGAGTATGGTTGCTCTGCGTATAGTCTACCTGGACTGTAATTGCTCTGTATATAGTCTACATAGACTATAGTTGTCCTGCATATAGTCTACCTGGATTATAGTTGCTTCTAGCCACCGGCCTCCTGGACTATGCCTGGTCGAATGTGGGATCAGGTCCCCACGCTGCGTACACACCAGAATATACAGCGAGTCAAGACATTTGGATACCCAGTGATGCTTCTGTATCCCTTTAATTCGTCGTGCGACGGGGGGGGGGGGGAACCTCTCTCCTCATGTCTGAGCAAGAAGTACTTTGCTATTCCACTGGCGACGACGGAGGAGGAAAAGAATAGGGAGATCCCATTCCTTCTCTCTCTCTATCACGTCTTATGTCATTCCACCATTTGTATGCAGGCTTCTCTCCCTCTCATATAGGCTGCGCATCATCATTACAATGAATCGGTGATTAGCACTTTGGGAGGGAAGTAATAGACAGGGGAATACAAGTGAACTCCATCACCAAATGATGCGAGGGGCTGTTAAGTCTTACGTCTGTACCATCACCTTGAGGATAATCTCAACCATTTTCTTTTCGTTTTTTATTCTTCTCTCCTTTTCGAAGTGTGTGGTGTTTACTTCGTCCCGAGGGCAACGTGTGGTTCTACCGTCACCCAAAGACACCCCGGAAGACGTTGATCATCGATCGCTGGCAGTATTTTCAATCGGTCTGGACGGGTGGGAGGTGATGCGGAAGGATATGATTAATGTCTACGGATGTCTCCACCCGTGTTTCATTACGTGGCAAATCTGATTCACAGCCTTGGCTGTGAGGCTACGGGTTGCGCAGCCGTCATAGATAAGGTGGCGCTGTCCCACCTCCACCCCATAGACAACAGTCTCCTCTTCATCTCGGGTTACTTCATGTACTTCCTCACTGAGGTTCCATGACACATACTAGCCTTATATCTGGGAACATAATGGTACTTTCCTGCCCAGGCCGAGAGTGTCTCCGGCACTTCTTACCTCCGTCAGACATAAGGGAAGCGTATTCCAGTTGTGTCCATCAGTCTATGGGACATCCTGTGCCTCTTCGACACCTTCCACACCCAAAATTCTGGGACACTTACCAGTGACACAGCATTAAGCGCTTCCAGGCGTCTCCTCGACAGTGCCTAGGCACTTTCTGGCCCCGCTCGACAGTGCCAGGCACTTCCAGGCCTTCCTCAACAGTCCTAGGCATTTTCAAGGCTTCTTCAACAATCCCAGGCCCTTCTTGGCTTCCTCGATAGTCCTAGGTACTTCCAGGCCTTCCTCAACAGTCCCAGGCATTTCCAGGCCCCGTTCGACAGTGCCTTCGTCCCTCCTCCTCCTCCTCCTCGCTTATCGACATGCTTACTTTCCTTCGCCTCCTTCAGGATTATCCCGACGGCCAGATCTCGCCGAGAACGTCCCCGGATCAAGACCCTCTTGGTCTATTAGATCACGGAGAGAGGGACTCCGGGGAAAGAAGACCTTCTTGGTCTGTTAGACCGAGGCAAGAGAGACGCCAGGTCAGTACCCCACTCCCTGCTGGTCAGCCTCTGTCTGGCACACGCCGGGAATGCATGAAGTTTCTTGCCGTCCCAGTAGAAGAGCAGCCGCTCCCTCCCTCCTGCCTCCCGCGGCTGAGCTAACACTGAGACTTCTTTATGTGAGCTGAGTTTTGCCAGGGGTCTCAGAAACACACACACACACACACACAATTAAGTCTCGGATGGAAGAAATGCTACGTAGACTGGAACATCGGGTTCTAGACATGGTAGAGGGAGCCACACACTCTCCCTCCCACCACACCTGTACCCTCACAGACGCACCCTCCGCTCCTGTCACCCTTATAGCGCCTAAAGAACCCGTGGGGCATTTGACAACCCAACCTCCTACTTCTCTGTCCAGGTAAATAGAAGCAACAGAGACGCCTCTCGCTGGCTCAAGGGAAAGAAAAATGGAAATTAACCCAGATTTTTAATGACAGAAATTTCGTAAAAAGTAGGACAAAAAAAAAAGACGACCGCGAAATTTAAACTTGTCCCATTAAACTTGCCCGCCCACAATACGACAACAAAGACTCGTTCTCTCGCATGTGATATTCCCAAGACTCTCATTCTCTCGCTTATGATTTGAATGATATTCATTGACGACCATCTACAAGATGATAGCTCCTCCTTTCCACTCCATATGATACGTATTAGGCGACTTAGAAGCGTATGGTCTGGAATTCTGTGGAGAATGAATTCTAATATATATATATATATATATATATATATATATATATATATATATATATATATATATATATATATATATATATTGATTTATAATTATAAACCGTCTGCAGGTGATGTAAATAAAATGCTAAACATTCTCAATATTGTATAACCAAAACATCTCTCGCGTTCAGCGCCAGCTTCCTCCCCCAGCTTCCTCCGAGAGTTCGCCCAACTTCTCTTATTATTTCAAAACAAAGAAGACAATAAGGAAATCTTGGATTTTATAATGTGGGGCGGGAGGGCGAGGCGAGGCGGGAGGGCGAGGTGAGGCGAGGCGAAGTGAGGTGAAGCGAGGCGAGGTGAGGTGAGGTGAGGTTCGATGGCTGTGTCGGTATCGGTTGGTGGGGGTAAACTCGTGTAGATGGAAGTCCAATAGTTGGGGCGCCGTAGCGAGAAGGGCCAACATTCTCTCTCTCTCTCTCTCTCTCTCTCTCTCTCTTTTAGGCCTCCACCCTAGTGGCCATAGCAGCCCAGGAGCCCGCTTCAGTATACCTGAGGGTATATATAGATACAGAATGTATTAAAGCATGGATTCATGAATATATATATATATATATATATATATATATATATATATATATATATATATATATATATATATATATATATATATATTGGAAAGGATCACAATTTTGCGCGATCAAGATATTCCTATGAGTCCACGGGGAAAATGAAACACGAAAAGTTCCCAAGTGCACTTTCGTGTAATAATCACATCATCAGGGGAGACACAAGAGAGAAATATAACAGTCAGTTGATATATATCGAAGAGACGAAGCTAGGACGCCATTTGGTAAACATGTGATTGTCCAAAACATGTTTTGGACAATCACATGTTTACCAAATGGTAAATATATATATATATATATATATATATATATATATATATATATATATATATATATATATATGGTAAATATATATATATATATATATATATATATATATATATATATATATATATATATATTTAGTGTGGTTTCGTGGGAGTGAAGAGTGTATGATCATCTGTGTCTCCCAGGTGCCATACCGTCCGGCACGAGAATACATCTTAGTGTCATCCCAGACACTCTCTCAAGGGACCCCTCCGTCACTCACAGTCCCAGACCATCCCAGAGACACTCCTTAGGGACCCATATTCACGCACAGTCCCGGGCGATCTCTACGACTCATCCTGAACAGAAAATTGTCCCGACGTCCACCATTATTATCCCCTCACCCACAGGGAAGGAAGGAAGGGGGGAAGGGAAGGGGATGAGGAAAAGATCTTGGAAGACAAGAAAGTTCCTTGGCGTAATTGAAGCCGAGGCCAAGCCGACAGCGACACAGGCGACAACAACACACTCAAGGCTCTCTTACAAGTGTTCTGTTGACGTCCTCCAGGGGTCGTGTGTGTGTGTGTGTGTGTGTAGTCTCCCGTGCTACATATGTAGATCAGCCTCGCGCCCCGGGTGACAGACTACGTGACCGGACGAGGTTTGATCGAGCCTCGCTGCCTCCCCGTTAGGCTCTGGCTGACGAAAGACGATCGAAGCGTCTTCGCAGCCCATGAACGACAGACTGACTCGAAGCGAATCTGTATTAGATTCTCTTTTTAAAAAACTTATGTACTGGTGCTATTGATGTCGGGTCGTCTATATTCATTTCACTTTTGACATACTCACAGGTTAGACGTGAGCTCATAACTCGATCAGACGTACCACCATCCCCTGGTCAGACGGACCACCATCCCCTGGTCAAACGGACCACCATCCCCCTGGTCAGACGGACCACCATCCCCTGGTCAGACGGACCACCATCCCCTGGTCAGACGGACCACCATCCCCTGGTCAGACGTACTACCATCCCCCTGGTCAAACGGACCACCATCCCCTGGTCAGACGTCCCACCATCCCCCTGGTCAGACGTACCACCATCCCCTGGTCAGACGTACCACCATCCCCTGGTCAGACGTACCACCATCCCCCTGGTCAGACGAACCACCATCCCCTGGTCAGACGGACCACCGTCCCCTGGTCAAACATACCACCATCCCCTGGTCAGACGGACCATTCCCTTCAGCCATCAGTCCATACCTAGCAGTTCCCACTCAAGTTGTGCCTCCCTTACCGTGAGAAAGAGATGATAACCCACCTCCCCTTCCAGCACCCTTCCAGCATCCCTCTAGCATTGTAACCACACCACCATATGGTCAAGACATCGCTCAAAAGCCTTATTTTCCTGGTCAGCTTCTGTCCTCCGTTGTTCCCCGTGAGACCATAACCGTGGGAGGCTGTATAGCGTCTTGGTAGGGTGGGATGTGAACCTGCTGTGCTTGCGTCTCGCCTCCACCGTGTGGAATTGATTTTAAGCCGTTGAAAAATAAAACCCAATTAAAAAGCGGGTGTTTCCAGTTACCGAGAGGTAGAGGTAAGAGGCCATTACGAGGATAGGGTGATGTGGTGGGAGGTCAGACGTGGGTGTGTGTGTGTGTGTGTGTTGGGTGTGAATAGGTGAATACCAGAGGACTCGTCCATGCAGGTGGTGTGGATGAAAGTGCGGATAGGTTCGGTCCTCGGGACTCATCCTTCCCAATGAGGATGTGTTACACTCACCCATCATGGTGGTGATGGCGTTCATAATCTCCCGTTTTCTTTCGGCGATGAGTTGGAGGGGGTGGGGGGTAAACTTACCCACAGCAGTACATGCTGTTCGTACGTTATCTCGAGTTAGGCTGAAGCTTCCTTAGTGGCACACTCCCAGGTCCAGTCCTCCCGCCACTCCCTTGCTGTTCAAGCTGGGAGAGAGAGAGAGAGAGAGAGAGAGAGAGAGAGAGAGAGAGAGAGAGAGAGAGAGAGAGACTGTCGTACAGCCAAGCTAGAGAAGCATACTGGCATTGTCATCGGAGAATATATATATATATATATATATATATATATATATATATATATATATATATATATATATATATATATATATATACACGGAGATTAGTGAGACAGAATCACTCTCCGGGATATCCACTGATGCGGTCTGGTTCTGCTGTCTGGGTGATGTACACTCGGACTCCGGCCATCTGGTGAGGCTCTGGAGTGACGTCTACAACCCACCCCTCCTCCCCTGCTCAGTGGCTCACCACCACCGTCCATCCATCAAGTGTACTGGAGGAGTGGATGAGACAGGGAGGTGGTCGTATGTCACCACGCCCAGGTGGCTAGGCGAAGAGTCGGTGGCATGTTTAAGTCCTGTATTTTCTTTGTCCAAGACAGTGGCATGTTTACCAAATGGCGTCCTAGCTTCGTCTCTTCGATGTATATCAACCGACTGTTATATTTCTCTCTTGTGTCTCCCCTGATGATGTGATTATTACACGAAAGTGCACTAGGGAACTTATCGTGCTTCATTTTCCCCGTGGACTCATAGGAATATCTTGATCACGCGCGAAATTGTGATCCTTTCCATACACACACACACACACACACACACACACATATATATATATATATATATATATATATATATATATATATATATATATATATATATATATATATGTATATATATATATATATATATATATATGAAGCACTCTAATATCCCAAAGACTTGCTTGAAGAGGATGGACTTGTACCCGCCCTTGTCTCTCTGCCTGGCGTGCCAGGAGCCACCCACACTAATACTCCACGCCCAGGGTTCGAATCTAACCCCCCATCATCCGGCACAGACAGTCGCGCCATTCCCATCATCCGGCACAGACAGGGAGGGTCAGGTGCCACGGGCCGGAAGTAGGTGGTCTGCAGGGAAGACCATAAGCCCAGATTGGGTCAACGGCATCAGTTCAATCCGGATTATCTGACATTTTTTTTTTCGTTCCGTTTTCGTTTCCTTTTTTTCCCCCTGCTGAGTTGTGCCATTAGTAAGATGAAGGTATGGACGCATCTCTCTCTCTCTCTCTCTCTCTCTCTCTCTCTCTCTCTCTCTCTCTCTCTCTCTCTCTCTCTCTCTCGCTTCACCCCTCTCACCAGGCCCGTCCTCCATCCTCACCCCTCTCTCACCAGGCCCATCCTCCAGCCTCACCCCTCTCTCACCAGGCCATATGTATCTCACCCCTAACCTCACCTCGACCCTGATCTAGCACTCCACTAACCTTAATATAACCTGTAGCAAACATTAGTCACACTTGCTCTGATATTTCCCCTCGTGTGTTGCCCCAGACGCTCGCTGATCACACACACACACACACACTCGTCCACCACCACTTAACCCTGATATACACACAGTATTACCTGAAACCTGCCATAGTGATGATGCTATGCCCAGCAGGCTTTGCCTCAATGTGGGCGAAATGTTGATGTTGAGCGACGCCCCAAGGTCGTGGTGATGGAAATATGTAGAACACACACACACACACACACACACACACACACACACACAGCCTCAGGGAGAGTTTGAAACACACATACACAGACAATCTCTCTCTCTCCCCCTCTTCTTTCTCTCATTCTCTCTCTTCCTCTCTCACACGTCAATATTCTTTCCTCATCAGCCATGCAAACAGGAGTAAACTCACAGTTCATAATAATAACCAGTTATGGTTGTAATGATCATGATGCTGTTAAGAACTTCGTGGATAATGTTAATGATCATATTAATCATGATGATAATTATAATAATAATAACAATAATAATAGTAATGATGATAATATTAATGATAGTAATAATAATAATAATGATAATGATAATGATAGTAATGATAATGATAATATGATGATAATGATAATAATAATGATAATAGTAATGATAATAATAATAATAATGATAATGATAATGATAGTAATAATAATAATAATAATAATAATGATAATGATAGTAATGATAATGATAATAATATGATGATAATAATAATAATAATGATATTAATAACAATGATAATGATAATAATAGTAATAACATGAGGTCGAAGCACTACCCAGAAGAATATCACCTTTAACTACCTTGACCTCAGTCCCCGTCCAGTATGGTTACGTCTTCGTCCCTGTGTGGAGGATGATGGCCATCCTCTCTGCTCCTCCTCCTCCTTCATCCATCTACTGCTCCTCCTCCTTCATCCATCTGATGCTCCTCCTTCATCCATCTGCTGCTCCTCCTTCATCCATTGTCTGCTCCTCCTCCTTCCATCTTCTCCCCCTCCCTCACCCATCTGCTCCTCCATCATCCATCCACTTCTCCTCCATGCACCTTCCTCTCCTTCATCCCTCTGTTTCTCCATCATCCGTCTGTTTCTCCATCATCCGTCTGCTCCTCCTACATCCATCGTCTTCCTATCCTCGTGATCGAGGTTGGTTCTGAACCGCCTCTGGGGCAGACTGACTGGAAAATCGTCTGGCATTGTGCCTCATTTCGACGAGTCGACTCGTTCGGTTTGATTTAGGTGTCTTAAAAGGACATTTAGAGGTCAGAGGTCAAATGACCACACTTCCAGCGTTTTATACATTTAGGGGGGAGTTGCCTGACGGTCTGTGCTCCTGTCACAGCCTAAAATCAACTAATACTTTCCCTTGTCTCTTCATATTTTTCTTTTCATAATCCTCTCTGTATTTTTCAATTAAAGCCAGGGCTGGATGGGGACTGTTGTCCGTGACTGGAGCCTCCAACGTAATATATATATATATATATATATATATATATATATATATATATCTTTTTCTTTCATACTATTCGCCATTTCCCGCATTAGCGAGGTAGCGTTGAGAACAGAGGACTGGGCCCTTGAGGGAATATCCTCACCTGGGCCCCTTCTCTGTTCCCTCTTTTGGAAAATTAAAAAAAAAAGTGAGAGGGGAGGATTTCCAGCCCCCCGCTCCCTCCCCTTTTAGTCGCCTTCTACGACACGCAGGGAATACGTGGGAAGTATTCTTTCTCCCCTATCCCCAGGGATATATATATATATATATATATATATATATATATATATATATATATATATATATATATATATATATAAATGACTAAACTCGCTTGGGAAGAATAAACACAGAAGCTCCAAGCTTTCGACTGTATTTTCAAGCTTGAAAATAAGAATGGCTTGGAATACACTCAAAAGCTTGGAGCTTCTGTGTATCCATTTTTCTCCCGGTGAGTTGACTCATATATGTATACATGAGAGTGACAGGACTTGCTGCACTGGCATGCGAGTGTTGGCATTTGTAGTTATTTCCTGCGTTTGTGCTGCTAGTAATTTTTACTTATCAAACTGCTGGACACAAAAGAAACAGGGGATCTCTGCCCACATTAAGAATGTAGTGCATATGCATGATTGATATCGTGTGTGTGTGTGTGTTGTGTGTGTGTGTGTGTGTGTGTGTGTGTGTGTGTGTGTGTGTGTGTTTATTTATTGCTGATCTGTTTATCTGTGTTTCTTTTACGAGACGTAGACATTTCCAGATTGATTTACGTTGCTAAATGTAATGTAAATTTAAGATACGTATGTATGAAATCATTGCTGGCAGTGTCGTCTTTAGATGATATAAACAAAGACCTTGAGGGATTATATATATATATATATATGTATATATATATATATATATATATATATATATAAATATATATATATATATATATATATATATATATATATATATATATATATATATATATATATATATATATATATATATATGCTCACACTAGTCCGTGATGAAAGTGATGAAGGTGAAACCGCACTTCAGTAGGAGTTCGTACATGTTCACTGAACGTGTCATTTTTCGATACATGTGGCGCGACGTGTTTCGTGGAGGCAATCCACCTCATCAGGCGCCAGTACTTTAACGGAGTTATTAAAATCCCAGCATCACACCGGAGTGCCGGTGTCTAGCACCAACCATCACATACCCAGCTGCATTGGCATGACAATCAAACCTTCCAGTGACCACCATATACTCAAATAAGAGAGGGTATCTTTAGCACGCCAATGGACTCTCAGTCACTCTACCTATGCCTTTGTGTCGGCTTGTGCTTCCAGACCTCCGCACGGGCGCTGGAGCCACAGCCAGGCCGCTGTGAGAACAGAAACGGGAGAAGAGAGGCAGTTTTGACCCTGTGGGAGGGACTGGGGCCAAAATGGGTCAGGGAAATGTCAAAAGGATTTGATTCGCATTCGAACCGGAACTGGATAGGTTCTGTGTCGTTCCAGCGGCTTTCCCGCGGCTCTTCTGACTGGCCTATACAAGAAAATCTTATTCGTTCCCTTTATCTATTCTATATCTATCTGTCTATCTCGTGTATCTATTGGATTATCAATATTTTCGTGTGTTTATTCATCCATTCAGTCACTTTTTCACTCACAATTTATTTTTCTTTTCTTTTGAAAACTCAAAAGCCTTGACCGATGTCGTTTTCCAGACTGGGGTGGGCGTCCTCGGAGGCTATCCATCCCTCTGTAAAACTTTCACGTCTCGATTAGAAAATTGGAACAAGATGAACATACCTGGCCGAACCAGGAACATGTATATATCTCTCTCTCTCTTCGGGAGGTCAACGCTGGAAACGACGAAGTTGACTGTAAAAAAGAAAGAAAATCTGGAGAGTCATTTGAGTCGTAAAACACAATACAAAGACCCGATATAATCAAGGTCATTGAAGTGACAAACGAAACCAATTTTTGTGCTAGATGGGGGGCGGGGTGGAGAGTATTCTCGTGGCCATAACCAGAGATGGATCCAAGCTGTCGTTTCTCATGGCAGTGTCACAAAGCCAAGGCTAGTGTTGCAGACAGTGACAAAATCAACGTTGCATCTGGCGAAGCCACATATTTTCCAAAGATTTCCCCGATATCGGTCCCATGAAAATACACACACACACACACACACACACATACACACACACACACACACACACACACACACACACACACACATACATACACACACACGCAAATACACACACACACAAACACACACACACAAACACACACACACAAACACACACACATATATATATATATATATATATATATATATATATATATATATATATATATATATATACATTTGTACATATGTGTACAGAAATGTTACACACCTGCAGTGTTTACTGTCCATCGTGGTATACACTGGACGAGGTAAACTCCTCACAGGGGTAAACTCTGACGTTCCAGTACCTGATCCTGGGGGAAAATGTGATGATACAGTAGTAAACTGTTTTCTGTGCTCCTCCCACACTCCCCAAACACGTCCCTGGAGGTCCCTACGTCTCTGTGGGTTTTTATTTTTTTGTAATCATTTATTTTCCGGGTCATATTCTCTCTCTCTCTCTCTCTCTCTCTCTCTCTCTCTCTCTCTCTCTCTCTCTCTCTCTCTCTCTCTCTCTCACGCGACTCGTCCCTCGTGTCTCAAGAGGATTTCTCAGCGGTGAGCGCTACGCGATAGGCCCTTCCTTTTCCCAAGTCTCGTCGAGGTTGCGTCCCCCCCAAAAAAAAGAAAATAAATAAAAAATAAAAAGAAAAGAAATAAATAAACGAATAAAAGAGATAGAATAAGAGATGAATGAATCAAAGTGAAAAACTCTAGACATGGTCCATACCAGAGCTTCAGATAGCTGGAAGGCAACGAAGGTTTAACAGTGAACCAGGAGTCGAGCCTCAGGGGCGGGGAGTCATACCAGACCATAGCCTTTAAAAGCGACATTTCTGTGTTTTCTTTTCTCTTTTATGGAAAGGCAAAGTTTTCTGCAGGACTTGAACATTCTAACCTTAACTGCTGTTACTGGTGCCTACCGGAGGTGTTATGGGCTGTTACTGGTCCCCTGCTTAAGGTGTGACATGGTGTTACTGGTCCCCTGCTTAAGGTGTGACATAGTGTTACTGGTCCCAGCTTAAGGTGTGACATGGTGTTACTGGTCCCCTGCTTAAGGTGTGACATGGTGTTACTGGTCCCCTGCTTAAGGTGTGACATGGTGTTACTGGTCCCCTGCTTAAGGTGTGACATGGTGTTACTGGTCCCCTGCTTAAGGTGTGACATGGTGTTACTGGTCCCCTGCTTAAGGTGTGACATGGTGTTACTGGTCCCCTGCTTAAGGTGTGACATGGTGTTACTGGTCCCCTGCTTAAGGTGTGACATGGTGTTACTGGTCCCCTGCTTAAGGTGTGACATGGTGTTACTGGTCCCCTGCTTAAGGTGTGACATGGTGTTACTGGTCCGTGCTTAAGGTGTGACATGGTGTTACTGGTCCCTGCTTAAGGTGTGACATGGTGTTACTGGTCCCTGCTTAAGGTGTGACATGGTGTTACTGGTCCCCTACTTAAGGTGTGACATGGTGTTACTGGTCCCCTGCTTAAGGTGTGACATGGTGTTACTGGTCCCAGCTTAAGGTGTGACATGGTGTTACTGGTCCCCTGCTTAAGGTGTGACATGGTGTTACTGGTCCCTGCTTAAGGTGTGACATGGTGTTACTGGTCCCCTGCTTAAGATGTGACATGGTGTTACTGGTCCCCTACTTAAGGTGTGACATGGTGTTACTGGTCCCCTGCTTAAGGTGTGACTTGATGTTACTGGTCCCTACTTAAGGAGTGACATGGTGTTACTGGTCCGTGCTTAAGGTGTGACATGGTGTTACTGGTCCCTGCTTAAGGTGTGACATGGTGTTACTGGTCCGTGCTTAAGGTGTGACATGGTGTTACTGGTCCCCTGCTTAAGGTGTGACATAGTGTTACTGGTCCCTGCTTAAGGTGTGACATGGTGTTACTGGTGCCTTCCACAAGCGTGACACTGTTACTGGCACCTTCCTAGGGTTTGACATGCTGTTACCAGTAACTACCAGAAGTGTGACGTGCTGTTACTGACACCTACCAAAGGTGTGGCGTGCTGTTACTGACACCTCCCAGAGGTGTGACGTGCTGTTACTTAAGCACGTTACCCGTTTTGTTACGTACAGTGGTCTCCTCTCCCTGCTCCTTCAGCGTCACAGTGACCACCCAGACTTCCAGTAACACGTGACAGTCATTCCCGTACACCCGAACCCTTACGACCAGCTACAGTAACGGGTAAGCAAGGTTCCGTACATTCAGTCACACACACACACACACACACACACACACACACACACACACACATACAATCGGGAGAGAGAGAGAGAGAGAGAGAGAGAGAGAGAGAGAGAGAGAGAGAGAAAGAGGAACGCAAGTGGGTTTAGATGGTCGATGCAGCCACTATCGCGTCGTCGCCGTGTGTATGACCCTCACTTACATACTCCAGTCGCCACAATAAACACTTCAATAATTCATTTATACATAAAAAAAAAGTGAACATCGACCCGAGGGAGGGAGAGGGAGGTTGGGGTTTTCGCTACGTGACCATAAAGTCCACGAACGTGCGTTATCCAGTCTTATTCTCGCCACTGGTACCGCCGGTACAGTATATCTGCTCACCATATCATGATAACGTATCAAGACCCATATCAGAACTCTGGCACTTGATATCTAGGGATATGTGGTCTTCAGAGATTAAGTAGAATGTCCAACAGTGCTAAAAAAGAAGTTCTCTCAGTTGCCAGCAAGATTCACGTAAAACAGACGTACGTGTGTGTGTGTGTGTGTGTGTGTGTGTGTGTGTGTGTGTGTGTGTGTATATGTATATATATATATATATATATATATATATATATATATATATATATATATATATATACATATATATACATATTATCCCTGGGGATAGGGGAGAAGGAATACTTCCCACGTATTCCCTGCGTGTCGTAGAAGGCGACTGAAAGGGAAGGGAGCTGGGGGCTGGAAATCCTCCCCTCTCATTTTTTTTTCCAAAAGAAGGAACAGAGAAGGGGGCCAGGTGAGGATATTCC
>NC_092237.1:9827300-9829800 GCF_036320965.1 Panulirus ornatus
GTTAAGAAACATCCCTCATATATCATCAGCGATGATATATATATATATATATATATATATATATATATATATATATATATATATATATATATGTATATATATATATATATCTTTTCTTTTCTTTCATACTATTCGCCATTTCCCGCATTAGCGAGGTAGCGTTAAGAACAGAGGACTGGGCCTTAGAGGGAATATCCTCACCTGGCCCCTTCTCTGTTCCTTGTTTTGGAAAATTAAAAAAAAAACGAGAGGGGAAGATTTCCAGCCCCCCGCTCCCTCCCCTTTTAGTCGCCTTCTACGACACGCAGGGAATACGTGGGAAGTATTCTTTCTCCCCTATATATATATCAGAAATTCTGATTTGGTATTAATAAGCAAGTGTGTGTGTGTGTGTGTGTGTGTGTGTGTGTGAGGAACGTATCAGGATTGGAGCGTCTGCCAGCTCGCTGGCAATTACCAAACCCATTATCTAAATGAGTCATGTTTTCCGGAATGGTAATCACCTGATGAATTAGATTAGTAGATTTGACCTCGGCTGTGGAGTGGCTCCGATGAGATGGAGGAAAGCGGGAAGGGGACATTCTGGCGTGTGTGTGTGTGTGTGTGTGTGTGTGTGTGTGTCAAACAAACTTCTGGGTGCATATTTCTTCATTACTATATATATATATATATATATATATATATATATATATATATATATATATATATATATATATATATATATACCATATCATTACATACACTATAGCGAGAATGAAAGACTTACCAGGTTAATTGACCTCCCTTTCTCGTGTCCATTTTCTATACGTTGCCACAAATGGTGTGGACACTCATGTTTCAGTACAGTATATCCTGCGTTACGTCATCAGACATCTGAGCAAGTTCAGCTGGGTTATGTGAGCTAAATGTCCCTTTTTGTTGACATATTGTAGGTATAAGGTCACAGGGACTCGTTTTTCTCAAGCTGTCTTTGGCGTCGGTTCTGTCTCATTGTTTCCTGAAGGGGAAGAGGTTCAAGTGACCCCCTCTCTTCCCTTAGAGGACCACGGCATCTCCCTCACCGTGGCTGTTGCTGGGATGGGAAGCCGGGCCATCACCGCTGGAATTGTGACGAACGAGGAGGAGGTATGGGAGGAGGAAGAGGGGCGGGTCTCTCAACGGGAGCCACTCAGTAGGCGTACCGAGGAAGGGGGGACGCCCTTCCTAGAGCATCGTTGCCTCGAGAGAGGGAGGGAGGGAAGGGAAGGGGAGGGAGGACCGGATAGTAATGGGCCCGGTGGGGACTTCCTGCTGGAGGGGCCGGACGACGAAGAGAGAGAGAGAGAGAGAGAGAGAGAGAGAGAGAGATGCAGGCGAGTAAACACACAATCCGAGAACGACCAACGGAGGCGGACAAACAGGAACAGAAATTGTCCCGATGGTGATTACGACCGAATTCCACTTCGGAAGGAAATGATAAGATTGGATGAAGTAAGCCTCCCCTCACGAGCCACGACCATTGGAAACCCGGCTGCCGCGGGGGGGAACACACGCCCGGAAAATTCATGGCTGGAACATTCCTGGAACCATCCCTTTTAACCACGGTGACAAATAAGGAGCAATTCGAAGGCGCCCTGGAGGACCGGGATGCAAGAATGGCCTCCAGCCACAGAGGGATCTGGTGTGCGTGTATGTGTGTGTGTGTGTGGGACGGGGAGGGAGCAAGGTGGAGTGTGAGGGATGTAGCTCCTCCTCCTCCTCCTCCTCCCGTCTTAAGACAGCGAGACCGAGGACTGTTGATATGAAAAGAGATGATCCTCCGCCACGTCGTGTGTGACTGCGGGATCAGGAAGGTGTAGGGGGTGAAGTCGACCCTCTCATTCACGGGATCCAGGAGGGGTCGGCCACGTTATGAGAACGGATCTGCTCCTGCCGCCCACCCGACCCGCCAGCCCAACCCGCAAACCCCCCATCAACCCCTCTCTTAATCCTCGTGTTACGTTTAGCTAGAGGGGTGTGGATAGGGAGGGCTGGAATCATCCTGGGCCCCCTTTCCTATACTGGTGGCGGAGAAGGGTGTGGTGAGGGGGGAGGGAAACATTTTTAGTGGGTTCTCAGGGTGAGTGGCGCCCCTGTCCTGCGATAGCTGGGTTTGGGGAAGGATGCGGAAGTGGCAGGAACACACACACACACCCTCTCTCTCTCTCTCTCTCTCTCTCTCTCTCTCTCTCTCTCTCTCTCTCTCTCTCTCTCCCCATAGAGCTTTAAGGCCGACGATGCGTCGCGTCATAGAGACCCCGTTTCTCTACCAACCCAGGACGGTGGTAAAGGTTGAGGTGTGTATGAGAGCCGGGCCCTGGGAGTGCTAGAACACAGGGGGTGTGGACATGGCGGTGGACAACCATTACCTGTTGACTGTAACTTACGTGTGAGAGGATCGGGAGGGCCATTGTACTCACATCCCTTCCCCCCCGTAACACCCCTTGAACGTGGGGCTTAAGGGAACAGGAGAATGAAAGGG
>NC_092237.1:9839800-9849800 GCF_036320965.1 Panulirus ornatus
TTATCCCTTCTTATGTCCTCCTCCTCCTCCTCCTCCTCCTCCTCCTCCTGTGAGTTACCTGGCCTCCAGGGCCCCTGTCTGGCTCTCCCACCTTTGACGTCAGTGCTTGGAGGGCACCCCCAGGTCGTCCTGACTCTCACCACGATTCTCCCTTTAACGTCCCTCACTCACGTTCATATTTCACCCTCTTATCATGTGGCTCTTCAGGTGCGCCTCCCGGCACTCCCATCCTCACTGTCGCCCTCGTCTGCCATTTTTCTCAGTCCTCAGCTGTGAGCATCATCACCTCAGCCCTCCTCTGAGGTTCAGTAACTCAGCCTGATCCCACATCTTTAGAATCAATACTCAACCCCAGCCCTTTCAACTCAGTACCTCACTCACCCCCTGTGTAGAGGGTTTGTCTTACAGACCCCCCGCAACACTTTACCTAAACCCAGCGGCTCTGTATCCCTCCTCGTTTCTCTACCTGGGGTCACCTCTATGCCCCACTCTGTGCCTTGCCCTACTTCTATACCTTTTAGGGCTCTTTGTCTAACACACCACCTCACCCTGTCCCTCTCCTTAGACTGAAAACCTCACCCATGCTCTCTGTCTAGGCCCAGCACCTCGCACGAGCCTTCTCTCAGTACCTAAACCAACCTTGTGTTTAACACCGTACTTCCCTTGCCCACCGAGCACCCGCTTTATCACCGCCCGTCTCCCTTACCCATCAAGGACGCTCTTCTATCTCCTTATATCTCCCTCACAGTCTGCTGGAGACCGTCGGATTCAAGTCCTTATCTCGTCTACCACGCTGATATTTTGGATCAGTAGAGATAGTACGTCCCTTACACACACACTCTCTCTCTCTCTCTCTCTCTCTCTCTCTCTCTCCCCCTAACCACAAGCCACCTCATTTACCACGCGCGCACTCTCGCTGATTAGCCTGGGTGCCGTCCCTCCCACCGAATTAGGTCCTCTGTCCAGCCAGACTCGGTGTGCGCTGGGTCGCTAGTCGGCGGTAAACCAGCGACTCTTGACGAAGTGGGAGTTAGAGAGAGGCGCACAGTGGACGTTGGTGCGTTACACACTATACACCTAGACCGCTTCCGCTGTGGAGCAGCGGGTGTTTTGTGGATGATAACGTGGACTTGGGTCAGCCCTCCCTCTAGCTACTCTCCCGCTTTTTACCCCACCTCTTCCCTCAATTCCACTCCCCCCCGTTCCTCATCTTCCCTCTTCTTCGGCACTATTCCCAACCTCATCCTCCACATCGGCGACTAAAAAGCCCTCCACACAGGGTGAACCCGTGTGAGTGAGCCACGACTGGTCGAGGTGCACGAAAGGGCTGCCATTTTGAGTTGGTCACACTGTGGCACCGGCTCTCACGAATGTCTGATCTGTATTATGATCCGGAAGTGTATTTCTCGCTTTCCTTTACCATGAGCTTATCTTCACGAAACAAGACTCCGTCCTGAGAAGTAGATAAGGAATGATCCGTACGTGTGTGTGTGTGTGCGTGTGTGTGTGTAGAGAGAGAGAGAGAGAGAGAGAGAGAGAGAGAGAGAGAGAGGTCTGTGTGGCCTTAAAGGCCACACAGGGATGTATTACGGATATGTTACCTTTAAATGCCAAAGGATTGATAAGAATGTACTTCTGTCAGGCCCAAGCGTTTCTCTCTCTCTCTCTCTCTCTCTCTCTCTCTCTCTCTCTCTCTCTCTCTCTCTCTCTCTCTCTCTCCCAGGTGAGGCGATCGAGACTAGGGTTCCTCGACAGGACAGAGGGCAGGTCGTGATGCCCTTGTGATGGCAGAAGGTGGTGGCGTCCTGTAGTCTAGAGGAGGCGGTGTCTCAGTGAGGGTTGGAGGAGAAGGAGGACTTGCCTAACCAAATGGAGGAGTCGGGCGGTGTTCTCCGGGACCTGGGTTAGTGGAATTCCAGCCTGTTCTCAGAGAGTCTGGCTTGCGCCGGAGGTGCTTACTCCGAAGGAGGCTGACGAGTCCTGGAAGTGCTTCCCGGGGGGGCAGAATGGAACGAGAAGTGGTACCCTCAGGAGATCAAGTCTTCTTAGGAAAGATTCTGAAGGTGTGTGTGTTTTTGAGGGATAGATGAGGTGGTGGTTGGGGGTAGGGGGGATCGTGAAGATTTCCAGGGAGGTGATGGTTGGGTGGAGGGTGGAGTGGGAGGAGGAGGAGTTCTCAAGGAGAGAAAAAAATTATGTTCGCAGAAGAGCTGGATGCTTTCATAGGAGGGCTGAGTGTGTTCCTGGAAGGCCTAGGAATGCCTTAGGAAAGGCTTCATTTGTTACCCTGAGGGTTAATGGTGCTCCTGGGAGGGCTAGTGCTGCTCCTGGAAGGGCTGGTGGTGCTCCTGGAAGGGCTAGTGGTGCTCCTGGAAGGGCTAGTGGTGCTCCTGGAAGGGCTAGTGGTGCTCCTGGAAGGGCTAGTGGTGCTCCTGGAAGGGCTAGTGGTGCTCCTGGAAGGGCTAGTGGTGCTCCTGGAAGGCTAGTGGTGCTCCTGGATGGGATAGTGGTGCTCTTAGAATGGCTAGTGATGCTCCTGGAAGTGCTGGTGGTGCTCCTGGAAGGGCTAGCGGTGCTCCTGGACGGGCTAATGATGCTCCTGGAAGGGCTAGCGGTGCTCCTGGACGGGCTAATGATGCTCCTGGAAGTGCTGGTGGTGCTCCTGGAAGGGCTAGTGGTGCTCCTGGAAGGGCTAGTGGTGCTCCTGGAAGTGCTAGTGGTGCTCTTAAAAGGACCTGAGGTGTTATCTTAAGGTCGTTCTTTCAGCATCAGTGCCAGACGACCCGCGGCACGAGGAACCCTCGTCTGGTCGAGCCAGCTCCTACTGCTGCTGCCTCCGTAAACCAGATTTTCTGGTGCTGTATTATCCATTACGTCCAGTGTGGTGGTAATGACATAATGGCATAGGGTCGGTGGGTAAGGGGGGGCGCAACGGGAGACTTGGGGTTATTACGAAGTGAAGTTAGGGAAGGAGAGGTGGGGAGAGGAGAGCACTGTAGCCATGGCCTTAGTGAGAACCACGATTAAGGTCATCCCTCATGTTGATCTCGTGCAGCATCCAGCCTTGTGGACGCCACACACACACACACACACACACACACACGACTTGATCGATCGAGCCAGTGTTCATTACAGTGCCACACTTCGGAACACTTCCACGGCGTCGACGGTGATGATAGTCCTTCGTGAGACTGAAGACAAGGGTTTCGCCCTCGCCCGGGTCAGCTCAGCAAGTTCGAGATATGTTATTTTAGGGGAAGGTATGGCAGACCACCGGTGTTCGAGGTCCCCTACACAGTGTTGGTGTTCGGAACTTCACACTGACGACGGTGACTTGGTAGTAAGATTATGAAGCAACAAGGGATCAGTATTGCAAAAGTCTGACGGTCTGAGGTTTTCAGGAGGTACTCATGAGATAAGACTCCATATATGCCCTTTAATATAGATATTTCTCTCTCGTAGATATTATAATCTCTCCCTCCCGCCATTGCCTTAACGCCCGTCTCTTGAGACTCCTCACACAGCAGTGTCTGCCTCGACGAGGGAATGCACACAAAATGCCCACCAGAGATCTCAGGGTTAATTTTTTTTTTCTTATTATTCTTCTCTTCAACTCCCTCGCTTAAACCAACACCCAAACATTTTTATCCACTCACTAGCTTGCTCTATTGTTGGCGGGCCGCAGCGTGGCCTTGGCCCCTTCCTGCGGCTCAGGTCTTCACGGGTGCTTGGCTTTCGGGGGCGTCGTAAGAAACATTGTTGAGAGAAAGTTGGGACGCGCCCCGGGGGGAACGGGGAGAGAGAGAGAGAGAGAGAGAGAGAGAGAGAGAGAGAGAGAGAGAGAGAGAGAGAGACAGACAGACAGAGAGTCCTGGCACAGCAAGGACGATGCAGGAGAGGAGGAGAAGGATGAGCGTGGGGAGAATGATGCAGAGGGTGGTATACGACGGTAAATGGGGAGGTGATAGAAGGGAAGGAAGCGTAAGGGGGGGAAGGAGGAGAAGATGATGTGTGTGGAGGATTTGCTGTAGGTATCCATAGCTTGTTGTGTGGTGGAGGTCATCTGTCGTGGATAACTCTTGTCTTTCTTCGTCCTTCCCCGTCCGTCACCACCGCACAGAGAAGTCAGCCGGGATTGTTCAGGACAACCACAACACACACCACACTCTTCCACTCTCCTCAGCCGCTTGTGGTCAAGGCAGAACGCCACAAATACGCTGCACCCACAATAACCTCAGCCAAGGGGGAACCTATTTATAACACTCACTCACAACTCAAATACTAGCATCCCTCACGAGTACAACCTACGAACACTAATGACTACAGCAACCTCCCCTCAGTAGTTATGTATGCGAACACCTCGAGTGCTCAGTTCGATGTTCACTCACGAAGGCTTTTTAGTTCGATGTTCACTCACGAAGGCCTTCTAGTTCGACGTTCATTCACGAAGGCTTTTTTCTTTTCTTTCTTTTTGAAAACAGCACGATCATGTTGCTCACTCACGCCACTCTTGACCCCACCCCACCCACTCCAAGATAGGTGATTGCATCATGGCCAACGGTAACTAAGTCATTCAATCCAAAGTTCTAAGGAGGGTATGCCTCCCACGGAAGTTTACGTGGAAGTGCCCGGTAGATGAATAGTTTAAGAAACGATATTTCGTGTTGTTATCTGTACAGCTGACGGCCCTAAAATGGTGTTTGTCCAAAATGAGCACCAAATATGTTCTGAACGTCTTTTAGTACTAACATTCAGAGAGCAAACAGCTACACGAATTGGCCATTAAGGAAAGGGCGGTAAACAAGACGGCTGCGCGGCGCTGCCTGACGTACGAGTGCCTGACGTACGAGTCGTCAGTGTTACAAATGCAGGTTATGTCATCAGCGCTCCAACCATCGTCGTCCAACTGATTTTCAAAATAGTTGCTGGTAAAGCAGTGTCCACACCCCAGCGAGCGGTTAAGGACGACTCGTCGTGGGTGTATACCGTGAGTCTCGCCCTAAGCAGATGGAACACAAGGGAACTTGTACTGTTTTACGTGAAGATTCTTTTGGATCATTTATTCATCGCGCGTTTGGTCACTGAACGATGCATGTTCACCGTCATGGTTAATTACTTCATCGAATTTCCTCATATGATTCATCAGTGTAATGTTTTTGGGAGAAGCAGTGTGTAGCCGCCCTCATCAATGTGTTTTGGTGTGTGTGTGTGTGTGTGTGTGTGTAGTTACACATATGTACAGTGCGGGTAGGGTAGTTTTAAACCCTTTATGGCGTCGTCTCCTCCCCTCCACCTTCTCCACCCTCATGCAACTCGTTAAGCCTCTGCAGCTCCAGTTATCCACCGCTCGCATGGCGCGGCGCCCTTTGGCACGTCAGGTGATGCCCCTCGCTCACTTCAAGGGTGCCGGAGGGTCAGGGAGGGAGGGAGGTGGGTAGGGTTTGTGCCCCGGGGTTATGGAACTGCTGTAGGGAAGGGGTGTGGGTGTGGGGTGGCTGAGGCAGGAGGTTGTGGTGTGGAAGAGGGGTAGAGGAAGAGTGGTGAGTGGTGGGGTGGAGTGGGGGTGGTTGTATTGTCACACCACACTCGGGGCAATAGAATGAAAGTAAGGTTTTACGGTTCGTTATCCCGCCTTCTGCCTTGGGCGTCCCGACCACTTGTTGCGTCTTGGGAGGGGTAAAAAAAAAGAAATAATCTCTCTCTCTCTCTCTCTCTCTCTCTCTCTCTCTCTCTCTCTCTCTCTCTCTCTCTCTCTCTCACGTCCACCACCTTTGCGCCGGACCCTACAGCTTTTCGCGCACTGAATTATTCACATTCCTGTATAGAAAGTATTGCGTGGGGAGGAGGGAGAGAGGAAGGGAGGGAGGAGGGGGAGAGAAATAAATCCTAAAACTACATATTTTTTTTCCTTTTTCTTTTATCTTTGTATTCGACTTCAACTTTTTTTGACCCCTCGAACATTCTTTGATTAATTGGTACGAGGGTTCGAAACTTTTTTTATGGTTCCTGTTTGAAAGAATGAAAAAGAAAAGGGGAAGAAAAATGTGTTTTCTTCAGAATTTGGGTCAGTGGGTCACAGAGACTCTCTCCTTCGGTGACCTAAGGTGTCTCAAGATGACCCAGGGTCACATCGAATGACCTTAGGTCGTAGTCAGAAGGGGGAAGAATGCATTAAGTAACAGTAGGCAACACCATAGAACTTACGGTGTCACAAAAACGTTAAATATTTTGTGTCATGTGACACCCCGAGGAGAGATGGCACGTGCCATCGGGAGATGCGAAAAGAACACGCTGGTGTCATGTGACACACTGAAGGTATATGACACATGACATCAGGAGACGAGAAAAGTAACACACTGGTGTCATGTGACACACTGAAGGTATATGACACATGACATCAGGAGACGAGAAAAGTAACACACTTGTGTCATGTGACACACTGAAGGTATATGACACATGACATCAGGGGACGAGAAAAGTAACACACTGGTGTCATGTGACACACAAGGGCTTTCGTGGAGAACTGGTTATGACTGTATTTTCACGATTCCCCTCACAAACCTCTGTTACGGTGACCTGTTCTGGGCTTCCGTGGTGTAGTGGTCAGCGCCGTGGGTTGTGAATTCACGACTCGGGGTTCAAATCCTGGGCTACCATAGATAAAAAAAAAAAGAAGACAAAAGAAAATGGGTGTTACGATCGGGGTCAATAACTTAACCCTTCCACGCGAACCTCCTCCAGTGTTTTAAAGGTCTTCACACCAACACTCTGGATGGATGCAGGTCATCTGCCACTCCTCACAGACCCTTGGAGTAGCTGCGCCTGCTTTTGAGTCCGTCTGATCACGAGAGACTCAGCAGCAATACACTCATCATCGCATCCCGGAAATGAAAAGCCTCCAGGGTTATACCCTTCTGGTGTGAGGAGGGGGACACACACACACACACAGACCCAAGTTTGGTGTTGTGCAAGCCAGAATGGTGGTGATGGTGGTGGTGATAGGAGGGGCTGCAGCAGGCCGGCTGGAGAGGACCTCCTGCAGGCTCCATATTTAGGTGAACTCTTGGACTCCTCTTACACCCTTAGAGGGATGGTGACGCTAGGCATTCACTCGGGAGGAGAAGGTTGCTGGGGCCGTGTAGTGGCAGCTCCTCCATCAAGAACGATGTTCAAGTCGTGTTGAGGTAAGTCAGATTGGAGGGTGTGTGTGTGTGTGTGTGTGTGTGTGTGTATGTGTATGTGTGTCTGTGTCTGTGTGTGTGTGTGTGTGTGTGTCCCTCGCATTTCTTTGGTCGTGTCTGGACGATGCCACCTCTCACGGTTGCTGTCGTCGAAGCCCACGACCGATCGGTTGACGTGGTTCCCCTTGGTGGTGGTAGTTACCCGTTAAGGCCTGTTTGATGCTTCGAAGACTGAAGGACTTTCACCACTACCGTACGCGTTTCTCAGAGTTATATGAGTAGGTGTTAGGAGAAAGGGATGTGCTGCTCTAGGCTTCGCTCATCCAATGCTCTGGTGTGTGTGTGTACCCGCGTCGCCCTGGTGTGTCTGTCTCTTGATCCCATGGGATCTGGTGCCAGGATTTCCATCGATTCAACCCCAACCAGAACCCCGCTCCTTCTTTATTCAGTAAGCTGGGGACAGACTCCGAAAGGGCTTCAAAGTTATGAACTGTGGCCTCATGTCGTCGCCGCTCTGGTTTTCCCCGCTGGACTAACTACCCCAGTGCCCCACTCGGGAGCAACGGGATCGACCATGTCCCTGTGGGAGGAGAGGGAGAGAGAGGAGCAAGCCATCGATGTCTTGAGTTATGTTTCCTGCCAACACTCATTGTCACTCGCGGCACACGGTTCATAAGTGAGACATTCGTACATGTATTATGGTATCATTCCACCCGGGTTCACATCCTCCAGCCCAGATCATCATTACAGACACACACACACACACACACACACACACACACACACACACACAACACACACACACATATATATATATATATATATATATATATATATATATATATATATATTTTTTTTTTTTTTTTTTCATACTATTCGCCATTTCCAGCGATAGCGAGGTAGCGTTAAGAACAGAGGACTGGGCCTTTGAGGGAATACCCTCACCTGGCCCCCCTCTGTGTT
The DNA here is from genome assembly GCF_036320965.1 of Panulirus ornatus. NCBI lineage: Eukaryota > Metazoa > Arthropoda > Malacostraca > Decapoda > Palinuridae > Panulirus > Panulirus ornatus. Next base: position 9,847,945 of record NC_092237.1, read on the forward strand.
TCTTCTTTTGGAAAAAAAAAAGAAAAAAAAAGAAAAACGAGAGGGGAGGATTTCCAGCCCCCCGCTCCCTTCCCTTTTAGTCGCCTTCTACGACGCGCAGGGAATACGTGGGAAGTATTCTTTCTCCCCTATCCCCAGGGATATATATATATATATATATATATATATATATATATATATATATATATATATATATATATATATATATATATATATATCCTCACCTCGGGCGGCTGATGGACGCCAGTTGCCAACTAGATATTTGATACGAGATTTTTTTTTTTTTCCATTAAAACCTGTTGGTGAGGGTGTGTTGCCAACTGGGTTAAATGTGGCTTTCATGGCAGTCCTTCCTGTAGGATGTACCACTCTCTCTCTCTCTCTCTCTCTCTCTCTCTCTCTCTCTCTCTCTCTCTCTCTCTCTCTCTCTCTCTCTCTCTCTCTCTCTCTCTCTCTCTCTATCGCCTGTGAGTTTATGAAATAGAGAAAAGGCCACACTCTGCGTTTGTGTACTTAACTTATTTAACTTTGTTGGCATATGTTTATTTTTTTTTCACTTTCAGTCTGCGATACTGTACTTGTATTTTGGGTGTATATGTGAGTTCGTGAACTCATGCTTGACCGTATTCATGTGTGTGTGTGTGTGTGTGTGTGTGTGTGTGTGTGTGTGTGTGTGTGTGTGTGAGTTGGATACGTACATGTCCTTGCGTATCTTCAGTTAACATACGCATGTTTAGAAATTCGTGTGTGGAAGGCATATGTGTGTGTACATGTATTCATGTATGGATCTGGATGTCGTGAGTACAGCAGTACGACCCTTGAACAACGAGGGCACGACCCTGTGGAGCAACGAGGGTACGACCCTGTGGAGCAACGAGGGTACGACCCTGTGGAGCAACGAGGGTACGACCCTGTGGAGCAACGAGGGTACGACCCTGTGGAGCAACGAGGGTACGACCCTGCGGAGCAACGAGGGTACGACCCTGTGGAGCAACGAGGGTACGACCCTGTGGAGCAACGAGGGTACGACCCCTCGGCACTATGCACGACCCTTGAACAAAACTCTGCGACCTTTATTTATAATGACTTAATCTTTAACCGACTCATGAGGATCAAGGGTCATATATATATATATATATATATATATATATATATATATATATATATATATATATATATATATATATATATATATATATATTTTATACATATCCGCCATTTCCCCTCGTTAGCGAGGTAGCGTTAAGAACAGAGGACTGAGCCTTAGAGGGAAAACCCTCACATGGCCCCCTTCTCTGTTCCGTCTTTTGGAAAAGTAAAACCTGTAGGGGAGGTTTTCCAGCCTCCCACTCTCTCCCCTTTTAGTCGCCTTGCACGACACGCAGGGAATACGTGGGAAGCATTCTTTCTCCCCTATCCCCAGGAATAATATATATATATATATATATATATATATATATATATATATATATATATATATATATATATATATGTAACTATCGCCTAATCAATGTAACAACCTGATTACACTCGGATCTTGTTCAAACCTCATCTAATCCCGTTACGGTCACAAGGGATCATCTCATTCGCAGTGAGTTGATTCTTCCGGGTCCCAGTGAGCCAATGGGTAACCACCGTGCCCACATCTCGGATCTCCTGACCGCTGAAAAAAAAAAAAGGGACCCGGGTTCGATACTGACTTCCTAGGGGAGGTCTGGGCGAGGGGCTGGCTGCCGTGAGGAGGCGGTATCCCCGACCGAGAGAGAGAGAGAGAGAGAGAGAGAGAGAGAGAGAGAGAGAGAGAGAGAGAGAGGCTGGGAATGAAGGAGTACTGAACGCAAGTGGAAGGGTGCTCG
>NC_092237.1:9859800-9872300 GCF_036320965.1 Panulirus ornatus
CATGCGAAGATAAATTAGAAAGATGGGTCAAGGAGTTTGTAACAAACAGAAAATCCAAAGTGGTAAAGGGAGCTGTAGTGGTTTTGAATCTGTGAGTTATATCGTCGGACATGGACATAGAGTTGAATGAACACATGATAAGGTTTCTAGCGGACGAGATCATAGTTGATGAAATGTTTATACATGTTTAAGAATAGAAATGAACACTGAAGAACGTGTTAAAATTCACTGGTTAATAAGAAAACAGAAAATACTTTGCGCAAATAAGACATGGAATGATTAACAACATAACGCTCGCACTTTACCGCAGAAGGAAGAGAGATTGAAGGTGAAAAGTGAGGAAAAAAAAAAGAAAAGTGTTTGAGAGTCATGAGTTCACATAAATGAAAACCTGGAATGTGGAAACCACTCTCAAAATATCGTCCCATTGTGAGTCAGGTAGTGAGCGGTATGATAATGAGAACTTTCACAACGCGAGACAAAGAAAGCTGATGATAAAATTCTTCAGTGAAGACATAAGAAAGCAGGATTGAACGCTCCTGTGGTCATCTACTAGCCAAACAAGTTGAAATTGAGGAACTTAGGCAGAATTCTGTTACGCTTCATAACCCGAAGATCAAGCGATTGAAATACACACAAAAAATGGAGTTATGCTATCTTGAAAGCAGGAAAAAAGGTGTATATATATATATATATATATATATATATATATATATATATATAGTAAATAAAGCATGGCACCTAATAAAAGGAATCAAGGAAAACATACCACAGGACTCAGAAGTTTATGGTAGGGACGTGATAACTAGGCCGACACAGCATTGCCATGGTATATATATGAGAGAGGCAACACTGCACAACACCTGTCCGATGATCTCAGTAGCAAAAGGGAAGACACTGTCGGTCATCGAGCCAGAGCGCTAAAACACTTCCCTGGGCGGAAACCTTGAAGGATCAGACATCAGTGCATTTGCCTGTGGCTGCCAGCTGAGAGGAACGGTAAGTATCGATCAAGCGGTCCGTATATGTGTGATGAACGCTACGCGCTGGCCCTGCCTTGAGGAGAGAGAGAGAGAGAGAGAGAGAGAGAGAGAGAGAGAGAGAGAGAGAGAGAGAGAAGGCATTCCATCTGAGCCTCTCTCTCTCTCTCTCTCTCTCTCTCTCTCTCTCTCTCTCTCTCTCTCTCTCTCTTTCTCTCTCTCTCTCTAGCCCTGCCTCAAGGCAAAATGTCGCAAAGTACTTCCCCCTTCCCCCCCCCCCCCCTGTTTTTTTTTTTAAAACAGTAACTTCCTCAGACCAATTTCTTTGAGTAATGAAGTAATCTTCCCCCAGACCTCGGGCAAAAAAATATATGCTGTGAAAGTTTCATGAGAGAGAGAGAGAGAGAGAGAGAGAGAGAGAGAGAGAGAGATCACTTACTTCCGGATCTTTAAGACGTTTTGCCAAAGGGCAGGGCAAGGGCTGGCGTGTGGCACTCACCTTAGGAGATACAGAGATGTATTATGAACGAGTCGCGTTGATTTACACGTTGTCATTTGTGTTTGTGGACAGAGATGCCTGCAGCCCCACACGTGTGGCTGAGGCAGAGAGATAAGACAGCTTACTGGATCAAAGGAGAAGGAGGAGGAGGAGGAGGAGGGATACTTAGCCACCGAAATGCTGGCTCACCGCGAAGCCGTCATTCACCTTGCCGATAACCAGACAGGTAGTATACCTATAATGAACCAGGGCCCAGCGCCTAGTACGAGCCTTGTCCTCACCTTGTTCTCACCTGGTTCTCACCTTGTTCTCACCTTGTTCTCACCTGGTTCTCGCCGCATATTGTCCTTGTTCCCGTCCTTCTCCGGTACATGACCTGACTTTGAGGTGGGTGTCTTCCATCCCTTCCCCTGCACGAGGCTTAAACCCGAGGCAATTCTATCAGCTCGACGTTTGCCGTAGGCTCGGAATAATGGGAGCTCTTGGGCAGACACCGTGAGAGCGCATAGTAATTACTCTCCATCTGCATAATACGAAGGCTTCAAGGGAGACGACATCTTAAGGGGGTGCGTGCGTGAAGTCGTCTCCCCCGATCCCTTACCCGGAGTTCAGGGCGTATATGGTCACACAGAGGCATCTTCACCGCCTGGAGGAGATGGGAAGAGATCCTCTCCGTCGGTGGATTTCACCGCTGGACACCGACGGCTGCCCTCCGGGCCCCACAGGATACCACCCAGTCGAACTCCCCTTGCCGCCGTGGACTGGACGCTGATGGCGCCTATATGACGCTGGCCCCAAGTAACCACCCACTCGAACAACCCTTACCACAGTCAAACATCAGACGACTCGCACTCTGCAAGCCAAGCCATGAAAGCCAGGAGGATTAAGCCAGAGCAGGCCAAAGATTATGCCAAAGATGTGAGGGAGAAAAATGTTAATCATGTGGCGAAACGAAGGCAAAGAAAAGACAGAAAAATGAGCCATGATGGCCACAGAGGAAAACGGTCATGTCAGGTTTTACGAAGAAGTGAGGCAAGGCGGAAAGAGAGAGAGAGAGAGAGAGAGAGAGAGAGAGAGAGAGAGAGAGAGAGAGAGAGAGAGAGAGAGGTGGCCAAGACATGAGGGATCAGACCGAAACGAGTGTTTCCATGTCGGAGACGAAGGTAAAATGAAATAAACCCACCTGATTCCATAACCCCCCTTTACAATTCCCCCCAACCCAACACCTCGCAAAGAAAGCAAGAAAGATGGAAAAAAGAAATATATACAAATTTGCCCCATCTCCCTTCTCACCCACAGACATCCCCAACATTCCAGCCTCATTCCCGGCAGGAATACCCTCATCCCAACATTCCAGCCTCATTCCCAGCGAGGATTGTAATGCCAAAATCCTCCTCCTGGACAGAGTTCCTCCCCGACCACGAACTATGACAGCAATTCCTTGATGAAACATTCATGTGTCCAGCACTCTGCCCCCACACCACACCACACCACAACACCACACCACACCACACCACACCACCACACCACACCACACCACACAACACCACCACACCACACCACACCACAACCACCACACCACACCACCACACCACACCACACCACACCACATCACACCACACCACCACACCACACCACAACCACACCACACCACACCACCACACACACCACACCACACCACACACACACACACCACCACACACACACACAACACCACACCACACCACCACACACACACCACACACACCACACACACCACACACACACCACACACCAGCCTAAGCCAGCTGCCCCACTCAACACGTTCACATCCAACAATCTCTTTTTTTTTCCCCGACATTCAATTTGTACATAATCCTATAATGCCCTCACACCACTCACCCACGTACACTGCTGCATGTATCATTTTTGAAACAAAAATATCCCAATGACCAGTCTCTCTCTCTCTCTCTCTCTCTCTCTCTCTCTCTCTCTCTCTCTCTCTCTCTCTCTCTCTATCTATCTATCTATCTATCTATCTATCTATTTATTTTTCCATCTTACATGCTTGTGCATGATTGCACGCGTACATAATGCCTGTGTGTTTTTGCACGCAAGCATTTAAGCGTGTGCGTATATATATATATATATATATATATATATATATATATATATATATATATATATATATATATATATATATATATATATATTAAAGCATGTGTACATTAGTTTCCATGCGTGAGCGACTGTGTCCACAGATATGCCTCTCTCTCTCTCTCTCTCTCTCTCTCTCTCTCTCTCTCTCTCTCTCTCTCTCTCTTCTCTCTAGAACTTCTTCTTCCTCCTATCCAGATGTCTGGTCATGCAAACCCTCCCCCACCCCACAGAAGATGTGAAATGATTCATTGTTTTTTTTTTTTTTTTTTTTCCAAAAGAAGGAACAGAGAAGAGGGCCAGGTGAGGATATTCCCTCAAAGGCCCAGTCCTCTGTTCTTAACGCTACCTCGCTATCGCGGGAAATGACGAATAGTATGAAAAAAAAAAAAAAAAAAAAAAAAAATATATATATATATATATATATATATATATATATATATATATATATATATATATAAATGCCTTCGAGTCACTCGTCTTTCTGAGGCTTCGTGACAAGGAAGTTTTACGAGACTAAAAATCATCCAGTATTCCTTCTTGCTCGCCAATGGACCAGCAAGTGACATAAGTGGAGGGGCCAAATATTCTTACCTTGAATACTGATATTCGTGTCTCTGACGAATACGATCTCTCGTGCGAGATGTCTCCACACAATATTGATCGTCTCGTTTCAATCCCTCCTCCTCCTCCTGCTCCTCCTCCTCCTCCTCCTCCTCCTCCTCCTCCTCCTCCTCCTCCTCCTCGTCATCGTCCTCCTCATCATTATGCACCGCACTACCCTCTTCTTAAGCTGCTTGAAGTGAGGCCTGTGACGTCAGGGGACCGAAGGTCTATGACGTCATGGAGGAGCGTGACGTCACCGGGCCCCGCCTGATCTCTCGTGCGGTCCTGGGAGAAGAAAAAAAAAAAAAGCGAAAAGAAGAAAACAGTCAGGGTGGCTCTTATTCGTGTCGTACCGGTTGTCTCCAGCAACCTCTCTCTCTCTCTCTCTCTCTCTCTCTCTCTCTCTCTCTCTCTCTCTCTCTCTCTCTCTCTCTCTGACACACTCAGGTGAGGGATACATGTCGTGTGGTACACCAAGATAAGACCTTTATCCAGTTATCGGTATTTATCCTGAAACCTTTATCCAGTTATCGGTATTTATTCTGAAACCTTTATCCAATTATCGGTATTTATCCTGAAACCTTTATCCAGTTATCGGTATTTATCCTGAAACCTTTATCCAGTTATCGGTATTTATCCTAAAACCTTTATCCAATTATCGGTATTTATCCTAAAACCTTTATCCAGTTATCGGTATTTATCCTGAAACCTTTATCCAGTTATCGGTATTTATCCTGAAACCTTTATCCAGTTATCGGTATTTATCCTGAAACCTTTATCCAGTAATCGGTATTTATCCTGAAGCCTCTATCCAGTTATCGGTATTTATCCTTCGTTTATTCAGTGGAATGAAATCGCCTCTCTTCACCTCGCACACTGTGGTGTCATCTCCTCACATCCAGCGAAACCGCCAGTTGAACACAACTCCGGCGCGTCGCTGCTAGTCGAAGCGCTTCGACACCTGTGGGAGTCGGTCAGTAACAGCGGGTTCGCGTCCAGGCGAATGAAGCGAGTTCGAAGACCTCCTCAGGTGGTCGAGACTGGCGATAGGGACCTCGACCACTTCGTCGTAACGGAGCGAAGCAGGCGAGTTCGAGGACCTCCTCAGGTGGTCGAGGGTGGCGATGGGAATTCGACCACTTCGTTGTTGTTGAGGAGGACCCAACCGGGTCGTTGTGACGAAGCGGAGGGAGCGAGTCCTGGATGGTTAGAGGAACTCAGACCGACGCCGCTGGAGTTGGGAACGCGACCTTCCGTGCTCAAGGATTTTTCAAGTTCCCTTTTGAGATGTTACTCTCAGGGGGCGCCTCGCATTCCGCTGGCATGAAGCCTCTCCTCTGTCAAAGGAGTTTCCTTCCCCTCGTCTCTGCTTTAGTGCTGTCTCTTGTTCTTCCTCTCTCTCTCTCTCTCTCTCTCTCTCTCTCTCTCTCTCTCTCTCTCTCTCTCTCTCTCTTGCTTGCAGTCTGTGTGTGTGTGTGTGTGTCTTGTGGAATTGAATATAGATGCTAATTTTCTTTTATGCTCCACAAACGCCATCGCCATGCGAAGATAAATTAGAAGGATGGGTCAAGGAGTTTGTAACAAACAGAAATCCAAAGTGGTAAAGGGAGCTGTAGTGGTTTTAAATCTGTGAGTTATATCGTCGGACATGGACATAGAGTTGAATGAAGACATGATAAGGTTTCTAGCGGACGAGATCATAGTTGATGAAATGTTTATACATGTTTAAGAATAGAAATGAACACGGAAGAACGTGTTAAAATTCACTGGTTAATAAGAAAACAGAAAATACTTTGCGCAAATAAGACATGGAATGATTAACAACATAACGCTCGTACTTTACCGCAGAAGGAAGAGAGATTGAAGGTGAAAAGTGAGGAAAAAAGAAAAGTGTTTGAGAGTCATGAGCTCACATAAATGAAAACCTTGAATGTGGAAACCACTCTCAAAATATCGTCCCATTGTGAGTCAGGTAGTGAGCGGTATGATAATGAGAACTTTCACAACGCGAGACAAAGAAAGCTGATGATGACATTCTTCAGTGAAGACATAAGAAAGCAGGATTGAACGCTCCTGTGGTCATCTACTAGCCAAACAAGTTGAAAAAGAGGAACTTAGGCAGAATTCTGATGCGCTTCATAACCCGAAGATCAAGCGATTGAAATACACACAAAAAATGGAGTTATGCTATCTTGAAAGCAGGAAAAAAGGTATATATATATATATATATATATATATATATATATATATATATATATATATATATATATATATATATATATATATACGCTACCTCGCAAACGCGGGAGACAGCGACAAAGTATAAAAAAAAAAAAAAGAAAAAAAAAAAAAAATATATATATATATATATATATATATATATATATATATATATATATATATATATATATATTTATATATATGGTAAATAAAGCATGACACCTAATAAAAGGAATCAAGGAAAACATACCACAGGACTCAGAAGTTTATGGTAGGGACGTGATAACTAGGCCGACACAGCATTGCCATGGTATATATATAAGAGAGGCAACACTGCACAACACCTGTCCGATGATCTCAGTAGCAAAAGGGAAGACACTGTCGGTCATCGAGCCAGAGCGCTAAAACACTTCCCTGGGCGGAAACCTTGAAGGATCAGACATCAGTGCATTTGCCTGTGGCTGCCAGCTGAGAGGAACGGTAAGTATCGATCAAGCGGTCCGTATATGTGTGATGAACGCTACGCGCTGGCCCTGCCTTGAGGAGAGAGAGAGAGAGAGAGAGAGAGAGAGAGAGAGAGAGAGAGAGAGAGAGAGAGAGAGAAGGCATTCCATCTGAGCCTCTCTCTCTCTCTCTCTCTCTCTCTCTCTCTCTCTCTCTCTCTCTCTCTCTCTCTCTCTTTCTCTCTCTCTCTCTAGCCCTGCCTCAAGGCAAAATGTCGCAAAGTACTTCCCCCTTCCCCCCCCCCCTGTTTTTTTTTTTAAACAGTAACTTCCTCAGACCAATTTCTTTGAGTAATGAAGTAATCTTCCCCCAGACCTCGGGCAAAAAAATATATGCTGTGAAAGTTTCATGAGAGAGAGAGAGAGAGAGAGAGAGAGAGAGAGAGAGAGAGAGAGAGAGAGAGATCACTTACTTCCGGATCTTTAAGACGTTTTGCCAAAGGGCAGGGCAAGGGCTGGCGTGTGGCACTCACCTTAGGAGATACAGAGATGTATTATGAACGAGTCGCGTTGATTTACACGTTGTCATTTGTGTTTGTGGACAGAGATGCCTGCAGCCCCACACGTGTGGCTGAGGCAGAGAGATAAGACAGCTTACTGGATCAAAGGAGAAGGAGGAGGAGGAGGAGGAGGGATACTTAGCCACCGAAATGCTGGCTCACCGCGAAGCCGTCACTCACCTTGCCGATAACCAGACAGGTAGTATACCTATAATGAACCAGGGCCCAGCGCCTAGTACGAGCCTTGTCCTCACCTTGTTCTCACCTGGTTCTCACCTTGTTCTCACCTTGTTCTCACCTGGTTCTCGCCGCATATTGTCCTTGTTCCCGTCCTTCTCCGGTACATGACCTGACTTTGAGGTGGGTGTCTTCCATCCCTTCCCCTGCACGAGGCTTAAACCCGAGGCAATTCTATCAGCTCGACGTTTGCCGTAGGCTCGGAATAATGGGAGCTCTTGGGCAGACACCGTGAGAGCGCATAGTAATTACTCTCCATCTGCATAATACGAAGGCTTCAAGGGAGACGACATCTTAAGGGGGTGCGTGCGTGAAGTCGTCTCCCCCGATCCCTTACCCGGAGTTCAGGGCGTATATGGTCACACAGAGGCATCTTCACCGCCTGGAGGAGATGGGAAGAGATCCTCTCCGTCGGTGGATTTCACCGCTGGACACCGACGGCTGACCTCCGGGCCCCACAGGATACCACCCAGTCGAACTCCCCTGCCGCCGTGGACAGGACGCTGATGGCGCCTATATGACGCTGGCCCCAAGTAACCACCCACTCGAACAACCCTTACCACAGTCAAACATCAGACGACTCGCACTCTGCAAGCCAAGCCATGAAAGCCAGGAGGATTAAGCCAGAGCAGGCCAAAGATTATGCCAAAGATGTGAGGGAGAAAAATGTTAATCATGTGGCGAAACGAAGGCAGAGAAAAGACAGAAAAATGAGCCATGATGGCCACAGAGGAAAACGGTCATGTCAGGTTTTACGAAGAAGTGAGGCAAGGCGGAGAGAGAGAGAGAGAGAGAGAGAGAGAGAGAGAGAGAGAGAGAGAGAGAGAGAGAGAGACCGGTGACCAGGACATGGGGGATCAGACCGAAACGAGTGTTTCCATGTCGGAGACGAAGGTAAAATGAAATAAACACACCTGCTTCCATAACCCCCCTTTACAATTCCCCCCAACCCAACACCTCGCAAAGAAAGCAAGAAAGATGGAAAAAAGAAATATATACAAATTTGCCCCATCTCCCTTCCTCACCCACAGACATCCCCAACATTCCAGCCTCATTCCCGGCAGGAATACCCTCATCCCCAACATTCCAGCCTCATTCCCAGCGTGGATTGTAATGCCAAAATCCTCCTCCTGGACAGAGTTCCTCCCCGACCACGAACTATGACAGCAATTCCTTGATGAAACATTCATGTGTCCAGCACTCTGCCCCCACACCACACCACACCACACCACACCACACCACCACACCACACCACACCACACCCCCACACAACACCACACAGCACCACACCACACCACACCCCACCACACCCCCACACAACACCACACCACACCACACCTCTCCTTTCTCTATCCACTCAACGTTCCCACACTCCACGAAAACACGGACATTCCCTCCTCCATCATGGGAGATTTAATTAAAACAATATAAACAAGTATCCCCCCCCCCAGTTGCAAAAAAGAAATGGATGTATATATATATATATACACGCACAAAACACCTCGTTTTCTTTGCAAGCTAAACCAGGGTCATGATACGTGCGCTGAGATTTCTCTCAAGTCGTCAGGAACACCCGGATCTAAGGCCCGGGTTTAATTAATTTCTTGAAGAGCCGCTCCGGAACCTGAGAACTTAGGCACCCCGAGTCGCCTCGAAACCCGTTCCCCTGACCTGCAGCCACGCTGGGAGGCTGATCAACACCATCTGCTCCTCCTCCTCCTGCTGCTCTCGACGTTACTAACCACCTGGATATATATATATATATATATATATATATATATATATATATATATATATATATATATATATATACTATGACTATATACGTATGCTCTCTCTCTCTCTCTCTCTCTCTCTCTCTCTCTCTCTCTCTCTCTCTCTCTCTCTCACACACACACACACACACACACACACACACGCCAGTATCCCATGAAAGAAGGATCATTATCGCCCCAGTGCCCGAGTGTGTTGCCCTACAAGTGCTGTCGCATTCATGTGGCCCATCGTGAGATTCGCTAATGAGTTCAGGATCTAAGAGAGAGAGAGAGAGAGAGAGAGAGAGCCTTCCAGCTGCTCTGTGACTGTAGCTGTTACCCAAGTCATTTGTGAAATCACCTTCGTCTTGAACGTTCTCTCTCTCTCTCTCTCTCTCTCTCTCTCTCTCTCTCTCTCTCTCTCTCTCTCTCTCTCTCTCTCTCTCTATTATAATCATAAATGATCCAGTATCTGTGTGTTATTGATACGTGTGATTACCTGTTTGTGTGTCACTGGGGAAAGAGTTCTACACTCGTGTTGCCTCCGCGTCTATAACCTTATATATATATATATATATATATATATATATATATATATATATATATATATATATATATATATATATATATATATATATATATTCTATTCTTTTTTGTGTGTGTACTATGTCATAATTCTTCTGTGTTGTTTACATTCACACACCAGTCTAAGCCAGGTGTATATTTGATAGATGATCCATTGTTGCTGCACGGGCTGCGAATTTCGAATGCATGATACCCCGATAAGCGTTGTCTTGACAGGTGTTTATCCGTGTGCAGCCACCAAGCAGGTGGTGGGAGAAGTAATACCGTGTTGATCGGCTGATATAGGTGAGGCATTCAAACAGGTAATTCTACTAAAAAAAAAAAAAAAAGAATAACTTCAGACACCCGTTAGTTCCGCAGGTGTGTGTGTGTGTGTGCGTGCGTGTGTGTGTGGGATGGGGGGGGGGGGGTTAGCAGATGCGTCGATACACTGAATAGGAGCACACCTGTGCTGAACCTGATTCACGGTATTTTGTGTTGCTCTTCAGGTCTCAGATTAGGTCTGCAATTTACTTTCTAGAGTCTGGTTCGAGCATGTGTGTGTGTGTGTGTGTGTGTGTGTGTGTGTGCGTTTGTTTGTTGTTCATGGGCCGTCAGCGAATCATACTTTCCCTCATCTTGTTCACCACTCCAGCTGCAGCAGCACATGTGACCAGGACGGCTGAGGTGAGTGGCTGGGAGTTTGGGAGTAGCTTGAACATGGGAAGGATCGCGTCGGTTTGAAGACGAAGGTTTGAGGATCCGTGTATAGCGAAGATGGCCTTTTTGACCTGGCCTGTCAATAAGGGCGCAGTGAGGATGACATATGATGTGACTCGTAAGGGTCATCGGAAAGGCTTTTGTGAGGTAATTTTAGTTTTATTGAGGGCTTAATGAAAATGGAATATTTTTGTAATGGTCCCTTAGGAATCATGTGAAGGGGGCCAGCGTTCACGAGGGTGTAGTGAAGATAAAGTGTGTGTTTGTAGTGAAGATGACGGGTGGCTAGTGTAGGTGAGAGTGCATAGAAGCTGAGGATGTGTAGCGGAACTGAAGATACACAGAGATGGCCTTGTCCACACCCTCGAGGATCAGGTTTATGGAGGGGGTGTGTCGAGGGTGTAAAGAAGACGAGGCCTGCAATGATGACAAGGAATGGTATTGAAGCAGAATATTCAAGGTGTGGCCTCCCTACCTGTGTTAAAGACCCAACAACATGTCGTGGGCAAACTTTTTGCCTCGAATGAGTCGAAATATACTTTTTCTTCAACAGGGTTGTTAACATATGGAGTGATTCACCAATTAGAATGCTTGAAAGTAGTGCCATACATAAGTTTAGGAATAAGTATAATATTTCGCTTCAAATACACGAATGACAATATTTGTACCTTCTTGGTAACGTGAAAAGTGTATTCGAAGACCTGCGAACTGCAACATAGCTATCTAGCTCCTAGCAAACACAGCACAGCTGTTTTAGGTAATATCACGTAATATCAAAGGCCAATATTATCCAAGTGTAGGAACTTGCTATAGTTTATAACCCTACAGAGAATCGTTATCGAATAGGGGAACAATTTTGTCATTTCTGATTAAGTTTCCCAGCCAAATGGCCTCCCTTGCTGTGGCGTGTCGTCACACCGGTGATATGGTTATTGATCTGGGGTAGACAGACAGTAGTCATACGGCCCCTGGGGGTAAGTCTGTACCCGAAGAGGAACCGAGAGCCAGTGTGAATAATTCAAGACGGGGGAAAACAATATCTCAGTCTGAAGTGTGAACGAGATTAAGCAGACAGAGAAATTGGTGAGGATTGGGAATAGGGCCAAGTTGGATCACAGCTCCTAGAGAGGACAAGGGATAAGGACGAGAGGCCGAAGAGAGAGAATCGCCCTCGTGAGGGAAAAAGGTAGGGAAGCAATAGGGGGACAGGACAGCTTTCCCGGGAGGAGAGGAGAGAGGAGAGAGAAGGTTGGGTATGTGTGTATGAGGGAAATGGAACGACAGCTTCTTCAGATAGTGTCGAGATGAACTCGGGGAGAGTAAGCCATGATACCACCAGGGGAAAGTCTCTCGAACCGCAGAAGCAAGGGAGGGACGCCTCAACCCGCCAGGGAGAGGTTGACTGCCAGATGAGTCGTGGGAAAGTCTGCCGAGATAAACATGTGTGGAGGAGGAGGAGGAGGAGGAGGAGGCCCGGCCCCGCTCATTTCCCCCAGGGGCCTGAGAACATCCTCCTGCAGTGGCCAAGATTTTATAACTTGGGCTCAGTGTTATACCGGGTGGAAAGTCTTCATTCTAAAGACTCGGATAACGTAAAGGAGACTTAAAGACGAGGAGATCTGAGGACGCCAGGAGACATGGGAGGGAAAGAGGGCGAGACACACACACACACACACACACACACAGCTACTCGGAAGGTTGTACGATCCGGGCCACTCCACGAAAACCAGGGAACCTCAGAAATGCTGAGGTGAACCCGAGAGTGAACCAGATGATGGACT
>NC_092237.1:9877300-9889800 GCF_036320965.1 Panulirus ornatus
TTACGGGTGGTGACGGGGCGGGTCCTTCCGGCGAGGGGGCGAGTTATCTGTTGTATAGATACGTTGTCTATCGTCTCGTATAGAAGTCTGGTTAAGACCTGACTGCGCTAGAAATGACTGACCGCCGTGCTGAAGTCGAGTTCTTGACGGAAAGGACTGTCGCTGCGTGGAAGAAGGTGCTTTGACCGCCCTTGCGCACAATGATTTGATATCTAATCTTCTGTCTATCTATATATCTATCTATCTATCTGTCTGTCTATCTATCTGTCTATCTATCTATCTCTCGTCTTCTGGTTAAAAATGATACGAATAAGTGGCCAGGCAACATCACAATCATAACAGAGGAAGGAGTTGAACCTAGCCAATACGTGGGTCATGCGGACGAGTGTTCGCAACCAAGAGCCAGAGAGTAAACGGGCCGATGAAGGAGAACTCGTCCAGATGGCTGAGATCATCAAGGCTAACCCTGGCGAGGGTTTCGTTCCTCCGAGCTCAGTGTCTCGCCTCTCGAAATGCAGCAAGATTCGGGAACGTTTTCGAGACGGAGGACGGTCGTAAAATGTTGTCGAGACGAGGAATGTAAAGGTTTCAATATTGCAGAAGTCAAGGTGAGAGAGAGAGAGAGAGAGAGAGAGAGAGAGAGAGAGAGAGAGAGAGAGAGAGAGAGAGAGAGAAAGAGAGAGTTAAGGGGAGAGGAGGTGGACCAAAGAATCGTTTTAAGGAAACGGGTCGACAAACGGGCTGTGTGTGTATATGTAATATATATATATATATATATATATATATATATATATATATATATATATATATATATATATATATATATATATATATATACACACACACACACACAAACACAGCCATTAGTGGAGACTGTCTTTTCTTCCCGTGGTGGCGGTGGAGCTGGAAGACAAATACTCCGCTGAAATAACTTAACACAAGAAGATTATTTTCCAAGGCCGGGGCTTCCTCCTTCGAGCGTCACACGGGCTCCTGCCTGGTTAATAGGCCCCGAGTGCTTTGCAGCCACACATACAGTACGAGTTCAAGCCTAAGAAGAAAAAAAGGAAAATGTCTCTTTTTTTTTTTTTTTCTTTTGGAAAGAAACTACTTTTCTCTGTGTGTTAATGACGTCCCCAACGGGATTATTCTGGTATGAGGGCGCGCTGGTGTACTTCGTGTATCTAACTTAGACACACACACACACACACAAACACACACACACACACAGCGTCTAGCGTCTCTATACGTAGAGTCGGTGTATCATCCATCCTCGCTCGGGGGGAGGTCCGTGGTGGGAGGATACACGTTCCGTCGAGACCAGGCAGCAGAAACTCGGCCTCACTCCCCTCGTCCTCCCTTCAAGTGTTTGACCGACGAAGACAAACACATTCGGGCGCTTAGATGTGTATGTATTCACGGTGTTGAGTCTAAGGCTTAAGCTGGGGGATGAGAGAGAGAGAGAGAGAGAGAGAGAGAGAGAGAGAGAGAGAGAGAGAGAGAGAGACCACACACACACACACCTCCTGACCCAGTCCATACTGCAAGGTGAGATAGTGCCACCTGCCCCTCCTTTAAAAAGAAGACGGAGACTTGTGTCTGGAACTCTCGCTTTGACGGACATTGCCCACCCAATCTCTCTCTCTCTCTCTCTCTCTCTCTCTCTCTCTCTCTCTCTCTCTCTCTCTCTCTCCTCGACTACGCCCCCTCCCCCCCACCTTCTAGAGACTAGGATCCTCTGCGAAGGATTCCAGGCTGACTCTATGGTTCGCCCCGACACAAAGCGTCTGGAAGTGGTCGTTGTATGATGATGGCTCTGTAGAGCAGTTCTCGACCCTTCAACCCATTAAGGGGAATAAGGGCTGTATGGTTTTCGAGTCCCTGGATCTGCGGTGTCATTTGACACCGTCTTAATGGTCTTGTGGGCCCCCTGAATTTCGTGGGTCTCGAGGTCTAGGACCTTAGGTCTCCAGGTCCTAGAGTCATCTTAAGTTCTGCATGTCTTCAGGGACCTAAGTCCTCACGTCTCTAAGTCTAGTTTAGGTCTAGGTCCTCATATCTTCAGATCCCCGAGTCTAGTCTGGGTCTTTAAGCATTCAGGTCCCTTATAACTCGTCTAGTGTCCTTACATCTTTAGGTCCCGAAGGACTGACTACTCATGGTCCTTAAATCTTCAGGTCCATCATACGTCTCGGTCTTCAACAAGTATCTGGCTCCCAGGAGTCATAAGAATCCTTAGACAGTCTTTCCAAATCATTAGGACTCTGTGTCGTCCTTTATCACCCCGTCCGTCTGTCCGTCCGGTGTCCTTTGAATCACACTCACACACCGGCTCGCTCCATGCCCCATGTCCTCGAAGTGGTGAGGTGGCGTGAGCCCTCACTCAGCTTTCCCCCTCCAGGCTGAACCGAGGAAGACAATTAGTGAACATCGTGATACCACGTCACCTCCGGCCACCTCTGTGTGTGTGCGTGTGTGTGTCTCCCGCGCGTTCGCCGGTGCAGAGGTGAGGAGGAAGGAGGAGGGTAATTATTCAGCAGCGTCGTTGTCCGGCCGCGGTAACAAGTACCCCGGAACGATGCCAGACACGGCGGGAATCATACGGGAAGCCTAGCCTCCCAGGCATTAGGAGGAGGGGTTCCTAGGACGAGCTGTGGAGAGTCGTCGTCTTCTTTAGCCGTTCCTGCTGCCGTGTCGTGGAGGTGAGGTGAGGGAGGTGGAGGAGGAGGAGCAGGGTATGGAAAGCACTGATAACGTAAGACTAGGTTTTGAGCTGTCGCCCACCGGACCTTTTTTTGCTATCTTTTTGATAGATAAAACTATCTAAGATAATTGTGATCTACGCATAACCCTCCACGCCCAACACATGGGCCAGGTCACCATAGCCTATATGACCGACCAACACACACACACACACGAGCTGGGTCAGTATAACATATACGACCGACCAACACACACACACACGAGCTGGGTCAGTATAACATATATGACCGACCAACACACACATGTGCTGCGTCAGCTAAGCCATAGCCTTGTACGCGTCACAAGGCGTGGTGGGCGGGACACGAGGCGACCATGAATCATTCCCAGGCTTGGCCGTGTCGTCAGTACACCACCTGCCGTAGAGTAGTAAGCCAGCGCCAAGCGCCTCCTCCGCCTCCCTCCCTCACTCCCTCCCTCACTCCCTCCGGTTGCGATGCGCAGCTTGACTTATCTTTTTTTCTTTTTTTTTTGGGCAAATGATCGCAAGTTTGCGACGCGCTGTAACGACGTTACGTGATCGATATGCATTCTCTCTCTCTCTCTCTTTCTCTCTCTCTCTCTCTCTCTCTCTCTCTCTCTCTCTCTCTCTCTCTCTCTCTCTCTCTCTCTCTCTCTATCTATCTATCTATCTATCTATCTCTCTCATATGCTGTGTGGACCATACAACATACTATTATATGGTTTACGTGGCGGTGACCACAAGACACGCGTCGCTGGGGCTTTTTTTTTTGGAGAGACGACGCGATGAATCCCTTAAGTAGCCTGTCGAAGAGGATTCGACACGACGGAACGCCCGGCAGACATAGTAGAAGCGATAGACGAACTAAAGGATCAGTCTTATCAACCAGATCCACGCGGGAACGAAGGAGAGAGAAAGACAACGAGAAAGACGCCCAGAAGGAGACAAGACCATTAACGCACAAGAAGAACAGAAAAGGTTATCACGCTGTAGAACACCGAACGCCCAGATGACCAACTGTCAGAACGTAAACAGATTAGGGAACAAGGTAGATAGAGAGAAGTGTGAGTAATGTGGCATGACGGTTGAGGGGGAGAGCGACTGCGTGGCTTCCATAAACCCAGGGAGGGGGAGAATGGGATGAAGGGCTGGCCGGTGCCTAACTGACTAACTGACTGACTGCCTCACAGACAGGGCTCATCATACGAAGGATAACTGGATCATAAAAGGACAAGAGAGAGACAGAAACGAGGCACAAACTGCCCCTCCAGGGATTGAGGCACTGGATTGACTCGGGGAAAGAGTTTCACCAGAGCAACGCTGGAGAGAGTTTCATTAGAGCAGTACTGGAGAGAGTTTCACTAGAGCAGTACTGGAGAGAGTTTCATTAGAGCAGTACTGGAGAGAGTTTCACTAGAGCAGTGCTGTAGAGAGTTTTACTAGTGCAGTACTGGAGAGAGTTTCACTAGAGCAGTACTGGAGAGAGTTTCAATGGAGCAACAGTGAGGAAAGTTTCGCTAGAGCAGTACTGGAGAGAGTTTCACTGGAGCAACACCGGAGAGCGAGTTTCACCAGAGCAACACTAGAGAGAGGGAGCTTCACTAGAGCAGATACTGGAGAGAGTTTCACTAGAGCAGCACTGGAGAGAGTTTCAATGGAGCAACAGTGAGGAAAGTTTCACTAGAGCAGTACTGGAGAGAGTTTCCCTGGAGCAACACCGGAGAGCGAGTTTCACCAGAGCAACACTGGAGAGAGAGAGAGAGAGAGAGAGAGAGAGAGAGAGAGAGAGAGAGAGAGAGAGAGAGAGAGAGAGAGAGAGAGAGAGTTTCACCAACGCAACACTGGAGAGAAAGTTTCCCCAGAGCAACACTGGAGAGAGAGAGAGAGAGAGAGAGAGAGAGAGAGAGAGAGAGAGTTTCGCCTGAGCAGCACTGGAGAGAGAGTTTCTTTAGAGAAAAGCTGTCTCGTAACTGGAGTCCACAGTCGTACTGGAAGAAGACAAACGAGTCCCGGCATTTTCTGGATATACAGCTTCCAGGAAGAGAGACGAGACGACAGCTTCCAGGAAGAGAGACGAGACGACAGCTTCCAGGAGGAGAGACGAGACGACAGCTTCCAGGAGGAGAGACGAGACGACAGCTTCCAGGAGGAGAGACGAGACGACAGCTTCCAGGAAGAGAGACGAGACGACAGCTTCCAGGAGGAGAGACGGGACGACATGTGAAAAGATATGATCAAGTTTTCCCTCGGTACAAGAAGGAAAGCGGGGCTCCCACATACGCCTTTCCACAAACAGACCTTCACGAAGTTCCGGGAGGTCGGGAAGGTTTCGTGAGAGAAGAAGGAGGAGTGAGAGAGCACATGGCTGCAAGGGCCCAAGTGCACTTTCGTGTAATGATCACACCATCGTATTCATCATGGATCTGAAGGTGTTTGTAGATCTCTTAATTGGGCGAGAGAGGGAGAGAGAGAGAGGGAGAGAGAGAGAGAGGGAGAGAGAGAGAGAGAGAGAGAGAGAGAGAGAGAGAGAGAGAGAGAGAGAGAGAGAGAGAGAGAGAGAGAGAGAGAGAGAGAGAGAGAGAGACGTGAAGCGGGAGAGACAGAAGAAGGAAGCGAATTCCACAGCTTAAGTGTGGGGAGGGAGGGTGAAAAAGGAAGGTAATAGCCAGCATTGTTCTGGATAATGTAATTGCATGATTACGAAGGGCGCCTGCAGGAAGTTTTCATGAGGATACACCTCGAAAGACCGAGGAAGCCTTGTGGGGCGAACTCGGGTTGTCAAGGAGACCCAGGGGATATGTGTGTGTGTGTGTGTGTCACGTGAAGACAAGAGGAGGGAGGGAGATGTGGTACTACATCTAGTGCAGATGGGGAAATAATTGTTCCAGGTAACCTTCCCTCTGGAAGGCTTAAGCCATCATTCCAACCTTCGCACGGCATCTCTCGCCCTCGCTATACAGTCGTGTCTCCACAACGCTCTAGCCCCTCAGTCATTTGCCGCTTCCCGGAACCATTTGTAGTCGCTGATCAGAGGAATATGGAAGAGCTCTCCTGCAGGAAATTCATTTAACAGCAACGCCAAGGGCACTCGCGCGCTGGCTAAGGTTCACCTGCCGAGGAGACCGCGCGAAAGGACGACTGGAAGCCAACACAAGGGCGTCGCTGACCTCCTGCAGAAGGTTAGCCCCGCTGAGAAACGACAGAAGCCAACACACCTGCGTCAGTGCCTCCTGCAGAGGGCCACCCTCCCAGGAAACGACTGGAAGCCAACGCAAGGGCGTCGCTGACCTCCTCCAGAAGGTTACCTCGTCGCCAAGAACATTGAAGTACAGATCGGATAAGCTAGGGGGCGATATTCTGCACACACACACACACACACACACACACACACACACACACACACACACACACACACACACACACACACATGTGTCACGGGTCCTCTCACTCCACTGATAATGAAGGAACCAAAAGGTAAACAGTGTGTTGGAATATTCAGCCCGGGGTTCGTCTCCCGGTCCAGATTTCCTTGTCCAAATGAACACTCCCCTGACGATGTTGACGTTGTGGCTAATGTTAAGTAAACAGGCCAGGTTCTGTTTGTCTCGGTGTTTCCCCTCACCAGGTTCTGTTTGTCTCGGTGTTTCCCCTCACCAGGTTCTGTTTGTCTCGGTGTTTCCCCTCACCAGGTTCTGTTTGTCTCGGTGTTTCCCCTCACCAGGTTCTGTTTGTCTCGGTGTTTCCCCTCACCAGGTTCTGTTTGTCTCGGTGTTTCCCCTCACCAGGTTCTGTTTGTCTCGGTGTTTCCCCTCACCAGGTTCTGTTTGTCTCGGTGTTTCCCCTCACCAGGTTCTGTTTGTCTCGGTGTTTCCCCTCACCAGGTTCTGTTTGTCTCGGTGTTTCCCCTCACCAGGTTCTGTTTGTCTCGGTGTTTCCCCTCACCAGGTTCTGTTTGTCTCGGTGTTTCCCCTCACCAGGTTCTGTTTGTCTCGGTGTTTCCCCTCACCAGGTTCTGTTTGTCTCGGTGTTTCCCCTCACCAGGTTCTGTTTGTCTCGGTGTTTCCCCTCACCAGGTTCTGTTTGTCTCGGTGTTTCCCCTCACCAGGTTCTGTTTGTCTCAGTGTTTCCCCTCACCACGTTCTGTTTGTCTCAGTGTTTCCCCTCACCAGGTTCTGTTTGTCTCGGTGTTTCCCCTCACCAGGTTCTGTTTGTCTCGGTGTTTCCCCTCACCAGGTTCTGTTTGTCTCGGTGTTTCCCCTCACCAGGTTCTGTTTGTCTCGGTGTTTCCCCTCACCAGGTTCTGTTTGTCTCAGTGTTTCCCCTCACCAGGTTCTGTTTGTCTCGGTGTTTCCCCTCACCAGGTTCTGTTTGTCTCAGTGTTTCCCCTCACCAGGTTCTGTTTGTCTCAGTGTTTCCCCTCACCAGGTTCTGTTTGTCTCAGTGTTTCCCCTCACCAGGTTCTGTTTGTCTCAGTGTTTCCCCTCACCAGGTTCTGTTTGTCTCAGTGTTTCCCCTCACCCTGTTTTGTCTGTGTTTCCCCTCACCAGGTTCTGTTTGTCTCAGTGTTTCCCCTCACCAGGTTCTGTTTGTCTCAGTGTTTCCCCTCACCCTGTTTTGTCTGTTTCCCCTCACCAGGTTCTGTTTGTCTCAGTGTTTCCCCTCACCGTTACGAAGACGGGCGTCTTGGATGTGGGTCAGGATGAGTGGGCGTGTGGACTTGTGCTAACTCTTGCTTTTTGTTCATTCATGTCAGTGTCTGTTGTGAGGTATATATATTCCGTTTTTGATATGTACACATGTGTACATAGTTACGAAACCACCCAAACTTTCTTACATCAGAGAGGTGGTGTGTGTGTGTGTGTGTGTGTGTGTGTGTGTGTGTGTGTGTGTGTGCGTGCGTGTGTGTGTGTGTGTGTACCTTAGCGGGCATAAAGAGAATACACAGTAGCTAACCACATATTTGAGTTACATAGGTGACTAGGAAGAAGAAAGCCTTGTGACCCAATGTAGGGTGTAGAGTGGCAGTCTTAAGTAGAGTGTAGAGTGCTACGCTCACAGGGTAGAGAGTAGAGTGCGACATTCACAGGGTAGAGTGTAGAGTGCGGCATTCACAAGGTAGAGTGTAGAGTGCGACATTCACAGGGTAGAGTGTAGAGTGCGACATTCACAGGGTAGAGTGTAGAGTGCGACATTCACAGGGTAGAGTGTAGAGTGCGACATTCACAGGGTAGAGTGTAGAGTGCGACATTCACAGGGTAGAGTGTAGAGTGCGACATTCACAGGGTAGAGTGTAGAGTGCGACATTCACAGGGTAGAGTGTGGAGTGCAACATTCACAAGGTAGAGTGCGACACCCCCAGGATAGAGAGTAGAGTGCGACACCCGCAGGATAGAGAGTAGAGTGCGACACCCGCAGGATAGAGAGTAGAGTGCGACACCCGCAGGATAGAGAGTAGAGTGCGACACCCGCAGGATAGAGAGTAGAGTGCGACACCCGCAGGATAGAGAGTAGAGTGTGATATTCTCGACAGCCAAAATGGTAAAATGTCGCCTGTGACGAAGACACACCTCCTTCCTTCTTGTATCTAGACTTCTGTCCCTTCTTCAGGAGAGAGAGAGAGAGAGAGAGAGAGAGAGAGAGAGAGAGAGAGAGAGAGAGAGAGAGAGAGAGAGAGAGATCCAGGCATTTTTTTCTTGTGTGAGGGAAACAGGTTACCCTCCTCCTAACATTCAGTGAGAGACAGACTATTAGTAACTTTAATACTCTACGTGGCATCAAGTTAGATGTCTTCTGATTCATTTGCGCTCTCGCTTCCCAAGTCTTTAAACTTGTGTGTTTCCATCACCTTTGCACTTTATTACTTCATGTTTCGTTAAGTTCCCCTAAGTCTCGACGTTATTTTCATACCTCCTCCTCCTCGTCGTCATCCCCCGGGTCTTCTGCTTCGAAAGTCTCTGCTTCGTAAACATGTTTTGCTGATCAAGTTTACTGAAGTCACAAATCCTGGCGCATAAAGTTCCTAGCTCATGTGTGTGTGTGTGTGTGTGTGTGTGTGTGTGTGTGTGTGTGTGTGTGTGTGTCTGGGCTTTCCACTTATCTCGTCGGTAAGTTTCTAAGTCTCTCAGATCATAAATACGTCTACAGGGTCTCCTAGGCTCAACTCGGGGAGGGAGAGAGACTAGGGTGGCACTCCTTCGACAAACGGTGTGTAATCACATGCAAATCATACACCGATATTCAGAGTCTTTACAGCCTACTAGGGAAGACAGAGGGGGGTGTGTGTCGCCCAGTTACCTCATGAATAAAAGTGTGAAGGATTGAATTTTTAGCACGATTTCCTCGCGTTAATGGTATTCTCCTTTTGCTGGTTCCGTTTTCTGTCGGATGTTATTTCCCTTCTTCCCCACCGGCGAGAGGATCCGGTGGCGGAGTGGAGGAGGAGGATCGTGGAGGCTTGTCAGTCAGCGTGAGGGAGGAGGAGGAGGAGGTATCGAGTGGTGTACGCTAGAATACCTGGCGAGGATTAGGTATTATCCGCGGGAGGTGACGCCAGCTGAGACGTGGAGGAGAGCTTCGCCAGCTGTACGACCAACGGCAGCGGAGCAGCTTGCCTTGCCGCCTAGCCAGCTGCTGCGGTGGGTGGCTCCGCGCACACACACACACACACACACACACACACACACACACACACACACACTCACACACAGATAGGACCCTGCTCGGGGGAGGTACGGAGGCAAACGGATATGGAAAGTCCAGCAGGATGAGGCGGGAACTCACGGAAGTGTGGCGGCGCAGAGACATGGTCATCCAGCAGCCCTTGGGAGCTTGAGTGCCACAGCTGCTGCTGAGGAAAGGGCTCGCCGATCCAGCAGGCGGCTCGGCTCCCGAGAGACGTACATATTACCCGACAAGAAATTCCAAGTGTTCCCCTAAAACTATCCATCATCGAAGCTTCTCCATTAACTTTCCAAAACCCCAGTCCAGGAAACTCTTTTAGATTACTAATGTCCCTCGCAAGACGAGGAGGGTCCACACTGTCGAAAACTTTCGGTACGAGGGAAGAAGAAGAGGAGGAGGAGGAGGAGGAGGAGGATGGTCTTCACCTTCATCCCGTCTCGCTGGAACCGTCCGGTTGGACCACTGACGCATGACATTGACGTGACCTCTTCCAGCGGCGTGGTGGCGGGGGGAAGGGTTGAGCCTCCAGTCTGGAAGCATTGTGTCGGGCGGCGGCGGTGGTGGGTGACCCAGTAACTTAAGGTCATGATTCATCCTTCGAAGGCTACAGGAAAAGCATCTCAAGAAGAATATAAAAGAGCGAGACACAAAAGGATGGAATGGAAGTGAAGTTTTTTTGTTTTGTTTTTACACTTTATGCTGAACGTATGCAAAAGAGAGGCACATGAATGTTGATACAGGGAAAACTAACCTCACGTTGCTGTAAAGAATCTCAAAAGTTGAGGATATTCTATGCAGATAACGTTGACTCATCTCCCAAGTCCAAAAAGATCATGATACATGCGCGAAACCTTCAAATGAGTATAGAGATAGAGGAATATGCGCGAATGATTCACCAGATATCCAGCGAACATCACATTTGACGGGAGTCCTCAAGATCTGAGCCAACATTGGATACGATACGTGACCCAAGACCTGAGGAACGTTGGTAGACATCCTGTAGAAGGGAGTCAACGAGTTTAAAAGGGTCCTTACGAATGCAGGACGGGACGATCATATACGTGAACCCTGTTCAGGGTGTGGCGGAGGGAGCAGACCCCACAGGGGGTTAAGTGGGAGAAGGCTCTGAACTTCTCGAGAACGACGACGTAAGATGATGACGACGACGTAAGAAATCTTACAACACGAGCCACGCAAGGCTTCGTCCCCCTGCGTTTCCTCTCGTAATGAAGATGGGTTTATTCATCCAACAGTCTGGGGGGAAGGAAGGAAGGGTCTGGGATATGCTACACCCGAGCAGGAGTGGGTCAGCAAGAACGACAGTTGCTATGAAAGAAATCAAATTTTAATTGAGACATTTTCTAAAAGGAAATTTTAAAGTATGAGGAGCTGGAGAAGCCAAAGTTTTGAAAGAGACATTTGTAAGGAAACATTTAAGTGTAAGTGAATGGAGAGAGATATAAAGTTTTGAAAGAGATCTTTTAAAAGGGAAATATTTAAGTGCCAGAGGCAATGGAGAAATAAAGCTTTGAAACATATCTTTAAAAGGATACATTAAAGGTGAATGACCATTACAGTGACAATGCACTGCACCTTACACCCTCTCCACCACACCCGTTCACCTTCATACAACGTCACTAACTACCTCCCTATAGCCAGTGCCTATGTGTGTGTGTGTGTGTGTGGCAGTGGCTGCGCTCGAGCCTGGATCACCACGTTGCCACCGTCTCCCCAGGACCAGGTACGTCTCGTTCTTACGCACTGGCCGTGGCTCCTCAGGTCTTGCTTCTCACCAGGGCCTCAAGCAACCAACTATCCTCCAGGTTCCTCCCTAGCCAGACTCAGGTCGCACATTACGTGTACCGAAACCTCATCTCCATCTCAGTGGTGTTATCAATGTGTGTGTGTGTGTGTGTGTGTGTGTGTGTGTGTGTGTGTGTGTGAGAGGCAATATAGGTCTGGGGGGAAAAAAAGAGGGGGGGGGGGGAATACTACATGGCTGTATATTGAGTCTTTGACTGTTTATTCAGCCACTGAAAATTGAGTCCTTTGAGCCTACGCTTTTGTATGTCCGTTCCGAAAATATTGTTAAAAAGAATATGATAGCGTGAAACTCCCGGTTTTTATTGATATTGTTTCGTTTCGTGTGTACCGAAATACTCACATGGCGGCGCCCCTGTGTTAAGTGTCGCCTACGTATCGTCACAGCTGTGTTGACGAGGGGATATGGGGTATATAAGCTGGCAAAACCATCATCATCATCACAAGCTAACATCAGAGAACCGAAGTGCTCAGCCATCCTCATCCTCACACGACTCAAGGCAGCAGCAGCAGCAGACACCTCCCCTTCACACCGTACCGAATCGACAGCTATACCCCACCGTCACTGGCACAGGCAGTCCTATACCTTCATCACCCTCCTCCTCCCCCCCAAACACAGCCACCAACATCTACTACCACCATCCCCTACCAATATCTCTCCCTCACATTGCGCTACAACATGCTGGTCATACACCCCTCCTACGGTATAAGGCACAGGTATATGGTCAACGTGATAAGAGATTGTGCCAACAATATGTGTGTGTGTGTGTGTGTGTGTGTGTGTGTGTGTGTGTGTGTGTGTGTTGGGTTGTCCCGGGTGCCACTCTTCATATCCCTATCTCCACCCTAGCGTCCATGTCTTCACCCTTTAGATCCTGGAGGAGGGTCGTCCACGTCTCTCAGATTCCTCCGCCAGACCACTCACTCCCCTTCCCTGCACTCCTCCTTCCTCCTTTTCTCTTCCTTCCGCCAGTCACTCGTCAGCAGCCTAGCCACTGCCAGCCATCCGCCACTCCTCCCTTCGTCCCACCGATACATATATACCTAACCCCTCGACCTCACGGACTGGCCCGGGCTCCGGATCTGCCGTCTGATCCTCCATACAGGGGGGGTTTTATTCGATAGTGGCTCTGCACAGAGAGGGATCGGCGGCAGACCCTCGGAAACAATCCTCTGGCAATAGAATTCGATTCCAAAGGGACAGTGCTTTTTTTTTTTTACCTCCCCGTCGACCGTTGTTAACCCTCTCCTGTCCCTTCCCCCTCGGCCCTGTCTC
>NC_092237.1:9892300-9917300 GCF_036320965.1 Panulirus ornatus
ATTATTATTATTATTGCAGAAATAATCGTGGTGTTAGAGTACATTTATCTTAATTATCACTTAGTATCATTGCTATTAATATGAATACCCTTATCACCATTATCACTTGCCTCCCTCCAAAGGGTGCGTTTGTGAAGGTGCGTTTGTCGAGGATGGGGTTGAAGGTGCGTTTGGCGAGGGTGGGGTTAAGGTGCGTTTGTCGAGGGTAGGGGTGAAGGTGGTGCGTTTGTCGAGGGTGGGGTGAAGGTGCGTTTGTCGAGGGTAGGGTGAAGATGCGTTTGTCGAGGGTAGGGTGAAGATGCGTTTGTCGAGGGTAGGGGTGAAGGTGGTGCGTTTGTCGAGGGTGGGGTGAAGGTGCGTTTGTCGAGGGTAGGGGTGAAGGTGGTGCGTTTGTCGAGGGTGGGGTGAAGGTGCGTTTGTCGAGGGTAGGGGTGAAGGTGGTGCGTTTGTCGAGGGTGGGGCTGAAGGTGCGTTTGGCGAGGGTGGGGTGAAGGTGCGTTTGTCGAGGGTGGGGTGAAGGTGGTGCGTTTGTCGAGGGTAGGGGTGAAGGTGCGTTTGTCGAGGGTGGGGTGAAGGTGCGTTTGGTGAGGGTGGGGTGAAGGTGGTGCGTTTGTCGAGGGTTGGGGTGAAGGTGCGTTTGTCGAGGGTGAAGAGTATTTACTGTAGACTGCTCGAGGGTGTAGTGACCCTGCGTTCATTTAAGGTGAAGTGAATTCCGGTTCGAGCAGGGTGGAGTGAAGGTGATGAGTTTGTCCGGGGCGTCCCCTACCTCCCTAGAAGCGAACAAGAAGTTGACTTCCGTGTCACCACACACACACACACACTCACCCCCTGCCTCTTGTACCAACCACCCACCAACCAAACCACTCGAGAGTTCCATTATCACTCCTTAATGGCTGTAGCCTCCCGTCATAACAAGCTAAAAGCCTTCCATCCTACAGACGCACACGACGGCCCTGTTATAATAGGGTTTGTAGACGAGGGGTCCTGGGAAACATTGAGGGAAGAAGTTACTTGAACTTGTTATCCAAGAGGGAGGTGGTTAGGATTTTACCTACTTACCGAAGTTATGTACATATGCCAAAATTAACATTGTAAGTTTGGTATATATATATATATATATATATATATATATATATATATATATATATATATATATATATATATATATATAATGATATACTTGGAGTTATATGAGCTTTTATTTACAAGTGATATGAGTTGCTACCATCAACCAAGATGATCACTGTGTAGCCCCATAGCTACACGTCCTCCTCGCTACACACCCTCCTAGCCACACGTCCTCCTCTCTACACAACCTCTTCGCTACACGTCCTCCTCGCTACACACACTCCTCGCTACACACCTCCTCGCTACACGTCCTTTTCTACACACTCTCCTTGCTATACGACCTCCTCCCTACACACCCTCCTAGCTATACGACCTCCTCCCTACACACCCTCCTCGCTACACGTCCTCTTCTACACACCCTCCTCGCTACACACCCTCCTCGCTACACATCTTCCTCGCCACACGTCCCCCCTCGCGCCTGTGACCTAACATAAGACTGTGTAACTCTTTAAGATCCGGGTCATTTAACCTTCCTCAGTGTCTCGATTCTTCCAAGAAACTGTCGTCGTCGACCCATTGGCCACGATGGCTCTCTCTCTCTCTCTCTCTCTCTCTCTCTCTCTCTCTCTCTCTCTCTCTCTCTCTCTCTCTCTCTCTCTGATTTGTGGAGCCTCAGGTTTGCTTTTCGTTTCCAATCTTTCCTTCACCTTCCTTTGTTTCTCGTGTGTTGTTTCCGTGAGGGTAGCGGACTCTCGTGTCTCGATCATGGCCACACACACACACACACACACACACACACACACACACACACACACACACACACAAAACACATATATACCAGCCAGACTCGAGGTATACACAAGTAGTATATATATGTATATACATACCTATGAACCCCATTTATTATAGCTCCAGTCAACATAACGAGACACCACGGCAGAGATAACCATTCTAACCCAATCCCACGTAAATAAACCCTTCCGTTTGGTTAAGGAGGTCTAGACATACGACATTATGCAAATTGTCTCGTAGTCCGAGAGCCAAAAATTATTCGCGTCCTATGCAGATGGTATCACCCCCCACTCACACACACACACCCACCTCCCTCTCCTTTCGGTTCATGCCGAGGCGAGGTATAACGTGCCACCCCTGCGAATTTCCGCCTTGAGGACGTAACTGGTTCGTAAAGTGTTAAGTTCTATAACACTGCCTTGAGCCCCATCGCTCGGGAGCCATCTGCTGGATCTTGGAAGTTCGCTTTGGATCGACAACTTGGACCAGCTCTGGGTGGAAGCCCCTACTCCCCTGGACCAGCTGGTGGAAGCCCCTACTCCCCCTGGACTAGCTGGTGGAAGCCCCACCACCCTGGACTAGCTGGTGGAAGCCCTCACCACTTTGGACCACCTGATGGAAGCCTCACTACACTATACCAGCTGGGGGAAGCCCCACCACCCTGGACCAGGTGGTGGAAGCCTCACTTCACTATACCAGCTGGTGGAAGCCCCACCACACTATACCAGCTGGTGGGATCCCACACCACAACTGTATCTGTTCATAGAAGCCCCACCACACTATACCAGCTGGTAGAAGCCCCACCACACTATAGCATCTGGTAGAAGCCCCACCACACTGCCATCTGGTAGAAGCCCCACGACAAGGTACCAGCTTCTTTCAGCACTTCAAGGCTTCAGTTATCATTACCTTCGCCACATCACCGAAAGAAATGAATACAAAGGAGAGATAGAGGCGCCAAATATCACATCCATCGAGCACCAGTGAACGTCTGCGCCTCACATCCATCGAGCACCAGTGAACGTCTGCGCCTCACATCCATCGAGCACCAGTGAACGTCTGCGCCTCACATCCATCGAGCACAGTGAACGTCTGCGCCAAATATCACATCCATCGAGCACCAGTGAACGTCTGCGCCAAATATCACATCCATCGAGCACCAGTGAACGTCTGCGCCTCACATCCATCAAGCACCAGTGAACGTCTGCGCCTCACATCCATCAAGCACCAGTGAACGTCTGCGCCTCACATCCATCGAGCACCAGCGAACGTCTGGTGGTTCATCAATATACTACCCACCGCTGCCACCACCACTTGTCTGACCCCCCGACGCACACGGTCGATTCAGAAGGTGTTTGTGAACCAGCACATTGCTCTCTCTCTCTCTCTCTCTCTCTCTCTCTCTCTCTCTCTCTCTCTCTCTCTCTCTCTCTCTCTCTCTCTCTCGATGCACCAATCACACGCAGACTGATGAATGTCAAGCCACAAGTGCCTGAAAATCCACGGGGAGTATATATATATATATATATATATATATATATGTATGTGTGTGTGTGTGTATGTGTGTGTGTGTGTATGTGTGTGTGTGTATGTGTGTGTGGTGTGTGTGTGTGTGTGTGTGTGTATATGTGTGTGTGTGTGTGTGTGTGTGTGTGTGTGTGTGTGTGTGTGTGTTGTGTGTGTATATGTGGTGTGTGTGTATATGTGTGTGTGTGTGTGTTTATGTGTGTGTGTGTGTGTGTGTGTGTGTGTGAGTGTGTGTGTGTGTGTGTGTGTGTGTGTGGTTGTTTATATGTGTGTGTGTGTGTTTATGTGTGTGTGTGTGTGTGTGTGTGTGTGTGTGTGTGTTTATGTGTGTGTGTGTGTGTGTGTGTGTGTGTGTGTGTGTGTGTGTGTGTGTGTGTGTGTGTGTGTGTGTGTGTGTGTGTGTGTGTGTGTGTGTGTCGGGTATTATATTTCCAGTGGTGGCGGTTCGTTCCACAGTTCAGTATGATGGCTGGCTGGTGCGCATCTATGATGGGTTTACGTCCCAGTGACAGTCCATTAATTCTTTTAATGGGATTATTTTCTTTTTTAAACAATGAAGTAGAGCTCTCTCTCTCTCTCTCTCTCTCTCTCTCTCTCTCTCTCTCTCTCTCTCTCTCTCTCTCTCTCTCTCTCTCTCTCTCTCTCTCATGGTGATAGTTTTGAGGCAGGAGCTGCTGATGGTGATAAAAACAGAGAGAGAGAGAGAGAGAGAGAGAGAGAGAGAGAGAGAGAGAGAGAATATTTGGCTAAAATAAAATATCAAATGAATGAATGAATGAATAGAATTAGAAAACGAAAGATGATTAAAGAAAGATAAAAAAAAAAACCTAGAAACATGAAAATATCGTAAAAAAAAAAGAGAGAGAGAGAAAAGAGACGAATGAAGATTGAAGGAGAAGGAAAACGAATTTGAAAAACAAAACGAGAACTGAAGAGGCAGATGGGGAGGTGTGTGGTGGAGATGACCTCCGTGGTACATGCATGTTTGATGCCACACGCAGAAACGATTATCAGTCATCCAATGATAACGTCCCGCTCTCATGCAATATGTGTGATGTTCTCATGCAATGATATGTGGTACTCTCTCGTGCCGCTGGCTGGACTGCCGCGACCAGGATTCGAACCCATTTGATATATATATGTGTATGTGGACCATTCTTTCGTCTGTTACCTTGCGCTCCCTCGCCAACGCGGGAGAGAGCGACAGAGTATAACAAGTATAAAATGAATATATATATATATATATATATATATATATATATATATATATATATATATATATATATATACATATCCTCCCCTCTTTTTTTTCTTTTTTGATTTTCCAAAAGAAGGAACAGAGAAGGGGGCCAGGTGAGGATATTCCCTCAAAGGCCCAGTCCTCTGTTCTTAACGCTACCTCGCTAATGCGGGAAATGGCGAATAGTAAGAAAGAAAAAAAAAAGAAATATATATATATATATATATATATATATATATATATATATATATATATATATATATATATATATATTTTTTTTTTTTTTTTTTTTTATACTATTCGCCATTTCCCGCGATAGCGAGGTAGCGTTAAGAACAAAGGACTGGGCCTTTGAGGGAGTATCCTCACCTGGCCCCCTTCTCTGTTCCTTCTTTTGGAAAAAAAAAAAAACGAGAGGGGAGGATTTCCAGCCCCCCGCTCCCTTCCCTTTTAGTCGCCTTCTACGACACGCAGGGAATACGTGGGAAGTATTCTTTCTCCCCTATCCCCAGGGATAATATATATATATATATATATATATATATATATATATATTCTGTTTTTCCTTCACTGACAGAAACATAGAGACTTCACCTTTCCCACAGCCGACACCAGACAAATGAAAAGAGAAAATAAACGTGGAGATCCCGTCCACTTGGGGGATGTGGCTTCGAAACCCCCTTTATATATTAACCAGTAAACTGAAACAGCGTACGAATCCGTCTCGAGTTATATACATATGCTTTTTTCTCCCGAGGATATGGTCTCCACCTCTTGTGTCAGCCGTAGCCAGAAACGCCGAGAAAATAGTCTGGGCTGTAATAACTGAGTGAAACCTTTCCCCTGTTTTTTTTTTTTCTTTTAAATTGGGACAGAACTCAGAGTGACAGGTATTGATTCCCCTTCGATGCCTGTGGCGGGCCTCAAAGCACCGTTCTTGTGTGTGACAGCCCCTCTGGCTTAGTGTGTGTGTGTGTGTGTCTGTCTGTGGTGCTGTCAACCTCAACCAAGAGGTTGTTGGGGTACGCAGGAGGAGGAGTCAGCGATGGCACAGTCTTTTCCTCTCCTCCTCTTGTTGTGTTTATGTTGATGGAAGACGTCTCCAACTTCGTTTTTTTTTTTTTTTTTTTCATCTGTTGTAGTTGATGTGTTCTCTCTCTCTCTCTCTCTCTCTCTCTCTCTCTCTCTCTCTCTCTCTCTCTCTCTCTCTCTCTCTCTCAGGTCAGGTTCACTGACTGGGTCATCTCTCTCTCTCCTTCCTCTGGCTGGTTCGTCCCTCATTTGGCACCACCTGGTTCGTCCCTCACCTCCCACCTCCTGGTTCGTCCCTAATTTACCCTTGGCTGGTTCGTCCCTCATTTAGCACCACCTGGTTCGTCCCTCAACGTACCACCACCTGGTTCGTCCTTCACTACCCCCCAGTGGCTGGTTCGTCCCTCACCAACCCCCCGTGGCTGGTTCGTCCCTCACCTTCCACCGCCTGGTTCGTCCTTTACTACCCCTGTGGCTGGTTCGTCCCTCATTTGGCACCACCTGGTTCGTCGTTCACTACCTCCCCGTGGCTGGTTCGTCCCTCACCTTCCACCGCCTGGTTCGTCCTTCACTACCCCAGTGGCTGGTTCGTCCCTCATTTGGCACCACCTGGTTCGTCCTTCACTACCTCCCCGTGGCTGGTTCGTCCCTCACCAACCCCCCGTGGCTGGCTCGTCCCTCACCTACCACCGCCTGTTCGTCCCTCACTTTGGTTGGTTGCACCGCCAAGCGCCTCTTTGATGCACTGCTAATCCGAGCCAAGGTCTGATGCTCGTCTGTGATGAAGCGACCTGATTGTAAAGTGGTTTGCATTGTTGGTTCACCGTGTCATAGTTTACAGTTCTGAAACTGAGGCCCTGCGACGTAGTTTACGGTGCCTGAGAGACAAGATCTCTCACGAGATAGCTTCTAGTGGCTGTGAGAGATTAGAGTGTACACAGTGAGTCGCAGCGACAGAGGAACACGACCCGGCCGAACAGCTGTGCAGTGAGCGAGGATAAACACGTAGCGCTTAGCTGCCGCCGTCACCAACCACCACCTACAGGTGTGGCGTTGGTGAGCGTGGCACACATGTCGTCAAGGGACAATTACGTGCCAGCTGTTGTTTCTCCTCCAACCACCCCCCCTGCTGGTTCCCCATGGTGCTGTGGCCTTCACATACACACACACACACACACACACACACACACACATACATGCACACTCGTCGCTAGAAACATGGAGGTCAGTTCCTTTCCATTCGGTTTTTTCCAGAGGTTTTCAGATCATTAGTAGCTTTCGAAAACGATGGTTCTTTATCATGCGTGAGCCTAAAAGGGTAAGGGGGGTGTGATAGGGTGTTTATCTTGTTGGTCATGTGCTCAGACTGGGCGGGGAGAGAGAGAGAGAGAGAGAGAGAGAGAGAGAGAGAGAGAGAGAGAGAGAGAGAGAGAGGTAAGTAGGGTCGCAGAAAGGGGACCTCGCTGTGTGGGTGGGGAGGGGTAGTTTAAGTCGGGCCGTAGAGAGGGAACCTCACCAGTTACAGTGGCAAGTAACTGTATAACATCACACAATGCGATTCTTGACTGATGCGGTTCGTCCTCGAATCTCTTACCACAGATGTTGAGTCGATACTCCTCACAGCCCTTGTTGTTGTTGTTGTTGTGGTTGTTTTGGGAGACCTCGAAGTCGAAGGTGAAACAGAGAACCATAGATATATAAGCAACCACCGGAAGAACAGCAAGCAAGCAAGAAGGAACAGCGGGGACCGCCTCTCTCTCTCTCTCTCTCTCTCTCTCTCTCTCTCTCTCTCTCTCTCTCTCTCTCTCTCTCTCTCACACACACACACACACACACACACACACACACACACACAGCTCCTCCGCACACCTGCCGCCTTGTAGTAAGAGTAGACTATGAACGGGGCGACGAGACCTTGCCTGACGTTACCATGTGTGGTTGTGTGAGTCGCGTCCCTCGTGAAGACTGCTTCATCCTGACCTGGTTCTTTGATCGAGGGTCGTGCTCTCTCTCTCTCTCTCTCTCTCTCTCTCTCTCTCTCTCTCTCTCTCTCTCTCTCTCTCTCTGAGGGTAGGAGCCACGGCCCGTCTCAACCCCCTTACTGTAGACGGGTGGCAGAGTCACCATCGTCATGCTCAGGCTGGGCGGGAGTGGAACCCTAGGGTCGTCCTCTCCCGGAACTCACCTCCGTGCAGGGCCTCAGTGTGGTGGTGGGCATCTTTTTTTATGCGTCCTCCCCTCCTGTGAGGTGCTCTGGATCCAGCGTAGAGCCACAGGGTAAACTCGGGGAAATTCTGAAGGAGGGAATGTGTGTCTAGGGCATATTGTCCTAACGTTCTTGCAGGTTCATCCTACTCTGTACGAACGAGTGTAGCCACGATATGTGGTGCACCGCAGAAGAGCTGGTGCGTCCGTGATGTACAGCCAGGACGTCTGTGATGTACCACCAGGCCGTCCGTGATGTACAGCCAGGACGTCCGTGACGTACAACCAGGCCGTCCGTGACGTATAACCAGGCCGTCCTAGACGGGGATCGTACACAAGAACTTTAGCAACAAGCAACGGACGCAGTACCTGGGGTTCATATAACCCCCGCGACTCGAACGCCTCCCTCACCTTGAGTAACACCTGGACTTGGCGCGTAGCGAAGGCACCCACTAGCCAGAGGAGGCTGGGCAACGTCATCTGCACCAGTAGTAGCCCCGTCAGTATATATGGTCAGCGTTCAGAAGCCGTCGGACATCCCCCAGCCTAAGGCTTCGGGGAGGGGAGGATGAGCACTCCTTTGCTTGCCTCCTCCTCCTCCTCCTCCTTCTGTCGCAACTTCTTAGAATTTTTTCCTACACCAGAAAACTCGACCCTTGATATGACCAGGAAATTCCAGAAATAAACTCAGAATGTTACCTTAAAGGCCGTTTTTTGTTGTAGTGAATTGTAACCCCAAATGACCTGTTATATAACCCCACATTATCCAGTGCTGACCTCCTTAACTAACAGTTAGATGACTCCACATGTATTCAAATGACCCGTGATGACCTTAGGAAAAGCAGGGTCATTGTCGCTCGTCGATCAGCCGGTTTAAACAGATGAGGTTTTGTGTCATTTGTCCTCAGCCAGCGACCACCTCGCCCTGCCCCTCGACAGATCCCTCGTCAGTAGGGTTTGCTGGATATGAACGTAACCACTGGGAGGTTTACCTCATGAAGTCGCCAATATTCTGTCGCACTCGCGTGGTTGGTCTACCCAGTGTGGCCCTGATGCATGTGTCTCTCTGTCCATTTCTCTGTCTGTTTTTTTAAGGCATTCGCTCCACCGATGCCGATGCTCTTGTCTCGTTCCCTCGGTACAGTGGGATGGGAGCGTAAGTCTCGTGGTTTGACCTTCTTTTTTGTATCCAACACACCAATCCAGATCATCATTTTGACCCCACTCTTGACCTGCACCCACCACCTTGACCTCCTCCTCTTCCTCCTCCTCCTCCTCCTCCTCCTCCTCCTCCCCCTCTTCCTCCTCCTCCTCCCCCTCTTCCTCCTCCTCCTCCTCCTCACTATCTTGTAAGCCTCACCGCTGACTATGATGCATCGCCGTCTCAGGAAATTATGTCTGGCGGGTGTGATAGAGGTGAAATATTGGCACATTGCCGTGACGCGAGGGCCCCTACTGAACCTTATGATCATCTCCCTCCTCAGGGCCGACAGTGCGCTGAGACCGTCTGTATTCTCAGACGTCTGTAGCCAAGCGGGTCTCTCAGGACCGAGGGGGGAGGCGGAGGCGCGGGCCCTCGCGCTATACCTACCGTCCAAACCTCTCGATCTTGTATTCAAGAAAACTACAGACCACAGTATCACACGTGATCGTTTTATCTCTGTTATCTTTAACCAAGTTGGTATCTTAGGTTATCTTGTCATTTTGATGTTCTCTCTCTTTTCTCGTAGCTTACAATATCTACAACTGGTGACATGGATTGGGAGGTGAATGCTGAATGCATGTGCGAATGCATGCTCATGTACGTATACAAAAGGAATTCAAACATGAACAGACCACTGATCCCAAGCGAGGTTGTTTGTGGTCGAGGAAAAGAACAGAACCTCATGAATCAGTGTGGTTAGAAAAGCAAGACATACCTACAGATTTTTTAGAGGGAAAATAATGCGTGTCAACTTTTCCTTTCTTTGTGGATTGGGAGCGGAAATATATTATGTCCCGGAACGTGTCTTATGCTTTCATTTCCTCCGGGTGGTAAACATCTAAACAACCCTGTACTTCGCGTTATTCGAGGCAAAGCGTTCGCCCACGAGTGTGTGTGTGTGTGTGTGCATCTCTCACGACGAAGGCACCCCTTAAGTTGCTTATTAAACCAAGATCATCGAAGCTGTTCGTGATTATGAATGCCGGTCAATAATAAGATCATTTCGTAACCTTCATACAAAGCTTCCTACTTCCACCCACTTCATGAATTATTCAAAAGAACAACAGAACTTGGTTATAATAACCCAATATCATGAATGACCTAAAAGAACAAAGCCTCCTTTCGTTGACCCAGCTCCTATGAATAACCCCATAAGAACCACCTGGTTCCTTCCTGGGTTTCTCAACAAGTGTGATGTGGGTCTACTTTTAAATCATTAACGAGGAGAAAATGTTCTGCATGCAGGAAAGTATTTTTACTGGGCGTCATCACGTCTTCTCCATTAGAAATCTCGGCCATCCTACCTCCCTCCCTAGTAGCCATCTTCCCTTCTAAATGGCCATCCTCCTCCCTCCCTAGTGGCCATCCTCCTCCCTCCCTAGCTGCCATCCTCCACCCTCCCTAGCGGCCATCCTCCCTCCCTAGTGGCCATTCTCCTCCCTCCTTAGTGGCCATCCTCCTCCCTCCCTAGCGGCCATCCTCCCTCCCTAGCGGCCATCCTCCCTCCCTAGTGGCCATCCTCCTCCCTCCCTAGCGGCCCATCCTCCCTCTCAAGCGGCCATCCTCCCTCTCAAGCGGCCATCCTCCCTCTCAAGCGCCCATCCTCCCTCCCTCCCAAGCTGCCATTCTCCCTCCCTCCCTAACGGCTATCCTCCCTCCCTCCCTCCCTCCCTCCCTAGCGGCCTTGAGCCACCCATCGAACAAGTACAATTAATGAACTGCTTCAGTATCCAATCGTGATAGAGCAAATGATTGAATGAGAGGCTGTAAGTGGGCCGGGTCTGTGATTCTGGGTCAGGCCTCTCTCTCTCTCTCTCTCTCTCTCTCTCTCTCTCTCTCTCTCTCTCTCTCTCTCTCTCTCTCTAATACTGGGTCAGAGCCTCCCACGCTCTCGTCCGTAGCGACGGGGATGAGAAGACCAGGGATAACATAGTGTCGTTGCAGCCACTCATGTAGAATCACCCAGCATCACCCGCCAGGGAGGGAGAGAATCACGCAGAATCACCCGCCAGAGAGAGGGAGGGAGTCACCCTGAATCACCCGCCAGAGAGGGAGGGAATTACGCAGAATCACCCGCCAGAGAGAGGGAGGGAATCACGCAGAATCACCCGCCAGAGAGAGGGAGGGAATCACGCAGAATCACCCGCCAGGGAGGGAGGGAATTACGCAGAATCACCCGCCAGAGAGAGGGAGGGAATCACGCAGAATCACCCGCCAGGGAGGGAGGGAGTCACCCAGAATCACCCGCCAGGGAGGGAGGGAATTACGCAGAATCACCCGCCAGAGAGAGGGAGGGAATCACGCAGAATCACCCGCCAGAGAGAGAGGGAATCACCCAGAATCACCCGCCAGAGAGAGGGAGGGAATCACCCTGAATCACCCGCCAGAGAGGGAGAGAATCACCCAGCATCACCCGCCAGGGAGGGAGGGAATCACCCAGAATCACCCGCCAGGGAGGGAGGGAATCACCCTGAAACACCCGCCAGAGAGGGAGAGAATCACCCAGCATCACCCGCCAGGGAGGGAGGGAATCACCCAGAATCACTAGCTAGGGAGGGAGAGAATCACGCAGAATCACCCACCAGAGAGGGAGGGAATCACCCTGAATCACCCGCCAGAGAGAGGGAGGGAATCACCCTGAATCACTAGCTAGGGAGGGAGAGAGAATCACCCAGCATCACCCGCCAGAGAGAGGGAGAGAATCACTCAGAATCACCTGCCAGAGAGGGAGGGAATCACCCAGAATCACCCGCCAGAGAGGGAGGGAATCACCCAGAATCACCCGCCAGAGAGGGAGAGAATCACCCAGAATCACCCGCCAGAGAGGGAGGGAATCACCCTGAATCACTAGCTAGGGAGGGAGAGAATCACTCTGAATCACTAGCTAGGGAGGGAGAGAATCACTCTGAATCACTAGCTAGGGAGGGAGGGAATCACCCAGAATCACCCGCCAGGGAGGAAGAGAGAATCACCCTGAATCACCCGCCAGAGAGGGAGGGAATCACCCAGAATCACCCGTAGAAAGGAAGCTGTTTAAAGTGTGGTTGGTACAGTCCCCCCCATTTTTTTAAAAGCCCTTTGATTGACATTTAAATGTGACCCTTAGCGCTGGTTAGATCTCCTCTGACGCGTTCCTACAGATCTTTATAACAGACATTGGCTCAAGCGACGACGGCCCGTTGTGTTCTGTCATTAAACCAGATTCTGTGATCCCCCTTGATAAACCACGGGTGGCCGGTGAAACAAGCGAGATGTTTGAACCCCATTAGAAGTGTGTGTGTGTGTGTGTGTGTCATTACGGATTCTTCTGCTTTGACCCCTATGATTCTGATATATGGCCTTTCCTCAGCTCCCTCCACAACCCTGCCTCTCTCTCTCCTCGCGTTTTTTTTTTTGCTGGAGCGGAACCCAGTGCCGCGCCATCCCTCCTCCTCCTCCTCCTCCTTATCCTCTTCTTCCTCCCCCTGATCACCAGGTTATCTTGCCTCCTCCCATTAATTTGTCCTTTGCCCACCACGCAGATCTTCGTCGCTCCTCAGCTACCCAAGGTCTTACTGTTAGCAGCATCTTTCCCTCAACGTCTGGAGACATTCGTCTTCGCTACCCAGGTGAAGCACCCACGTCTCTGCTTCCATTATAAGATCTGCAGGTTCAGAGCCTCTTGGGCTCTTATCATCAAGCCTGACTCTCCGTCAGCAGCCTACCGCCCCCCGCAGCCAACGCTTCCCAGCGTCACGCGCCCCTACCTTACCCACCTCCCCTTCTTGGTTGTTCTACTTCTTATTATTCCTCCTGCACCGTCTTACCTCCCCCGCCCGTCTTCCTAACCCACCCCCGCCTGTCTTGCTTCCCCTGCCCCGTCTTGCTTCACCTGCACCGTCTTGCCTCCCCCGCCTGTCTTGCTTCCCCTGCACCGTCTTGCCTCCCCTGCACCGTCTTCCTAACCCACGCCTGTCTTGCTTCCCCTGCACCGTCTTGCCTCCCCCGCCTGTCTAGTTTCCCCTGCACCATCTTGCCTCCCCTGCACCGTCTTGCCTCCCCCGCCTGTCTTGCTTCCCCTGCACTGTCTTGCCTCCCCTGCACCGTCTTGCCTCCCCCGTCCATCTTGCTTCCCGTGCTCCGCCCCGTCTTCATCCGCCAAGGGAACCAGGCCACTCCCCTCTAGGGAGGCAGGGAGAAGAGAACGTCGAAACTTTTGCCTCGCTGATTTTGGAGAGCGCTTTATATTCTAAGTTGGAGATTTCTGGGCTACTGTGTCGACTCCTGGTGTGTCGAAGCTGTGTTCTCTTGCCACCAGCCAGCCAGCCAACCATCCAGCCTCGCAGGGGCGGCTCCATCTCGGCCCCCAGCACCTGCTGACTTCGAGTCCCTTGAGGTCCCTGTAGACACTGGTCACTGCTGGAGGTCAGCATGTCTACG
This sequence comes from Panulirus ornatus, assembly GCF_036320965.1. Taxonomy (NCBI): domain Eukaryota; kingdom Metazoa; phylum Arthropoda; class Malacostraca; order Decapoda; family Palinuridae; genus Panulirus; species Panulirus ornatus. The sequence continues at coordinate 9,905,791 of NC_092237.1, forward strand.
CTTCCCCGCGCTTTCCCATCTCCCTCCCTCTTCCTCTTTTATCATCTCTTCTCTCCTTCTTCTACTTCATACTTTGATCATGCTTGACTGCCACCGTCACGTCACACCCATCATATGTAGATGTCACGTTACTTGTTACAGAATGAGGAACCTTGAGGCCAAAAGAGACGATATGGGTGTGGGAAGGGAAAGAAAGGAAAGACGCAACCACAGTGATGTAAGGGAGAGGAGGCACAGCTCCAGCAGTCCTGCTGGATGGGTAGTAGGTAATCGAAGTTAATGGACTGGAGTTAACAACCACCACAACCTGACGCCCACTACAAGCCTACTCCCTACCATAACCTGTTGCCTACCACAACCTGACGCCTACCACAACCTGCTGCCTACCACAACCTGACGCCTACCACAACCTGCTGCCTACCACAACCTGCTGTCCACTACAACCTGCTGCCCACTACAACCTGCTGCCCACCACAACCTGACGCCTACCACAACCTGACGCCTACCACAACCTGCTGCCCACTACAATCTGCTGCCCACTAAAACCTGCTGCCCACTACAACCTGCTGCCCACTACAACCTGCTGCCCACTACAACCTGACGCCCACCACAACCTGACGCCTACTACAAACTGCCACCCACCACAACCTGACGCCTACCACAGACTGCCACCCACCACAACCTGTAAGTCCCAGTGCTCCAAAAGCCAGGTCAGCCAGTGCTCATCCCATCCCTACTCCTCCCGTATCACCGTAGTTTCACTGCGGAACACCACCTTGCCCAGGTGCCCACCCTCGAACCCACGCGTCCCGTCCAGTCTCCTGGAGTGGCACTCGAAGCGACTCCCTCCGCGACAGACTCAGCCAACCCTGTGCGATAGACGTCATTCAGTTAGGAAACCCTTTTCTTGTGAGCCGGCATTATAGATAAAGCTAAATGGCCCCCCAGGACGAACTTTGTGGAGATCATGGATATAACTCTCTCTCTCTCTCTCTCTCTCTCTCTCTCTCTCTCTCTCTCTCTCTCTCTCTCTCTCTCTCTCTCTCTCAAACGACTTAAAATGAACTCATGCGACCTCCTCCGACCCCGACCCTCCCTTCCCCACCATACACGTGAGACAGATACCCACCAGTGACCGCAAAAGACCTCTGATGACTCTTGAAATGACTCCGGCCGACTCTGGAAGCGCTCCAGATCAGTTGAGGACGATCTCACGTGACTCTCGGGAGGAGTCCTGTTCGACTCGTCGACCTGACGGATATTTTGGTGTCCCATCTGCCATATGGACCACCCCACCCCATCCTCTTACTCCTCCTCCTCCTCCTCCTCCTCCTCCTCCTCCTCCTCCTCCTCCTCCTCCTCCTCCTCCTCCTCCTCCTCCTCCTCCTCCTCCTCCTCCTTCCCTCCAAATGAATACATACGGCCTCACATGGTCCCCAGATCAGGCTGGGCTGTGTCGTTGGGCCTCCCAAGATAAGATGACAGATGGCGTCGCCCCCCAGCAAGCATACTACAAAGTGGCACATTTTCGTGACAGTACACACCAGAAGGGACTCCGAATGAACCGTCATCAGCCCGGCAGGGGTCAAGTTATTGCTCGTGTAACGCAGGGTCAAGTTATTGCTCGTCCGACGCTGCCTGTAACGCCGCTACCATCGCGTGGGGGAAACAGGATTGTCCGGAAGTCATTGCGGAAGTGGGATCCGATTCTCCTGGAGCGTTACGTGGCATTTTCGACGGTTTTGCACACACACACACACACACACACACACACACACACACACACCTTCAACCCAAATCCATCCCCATCCTTCCCTCCCTCCTCCTCACCTCCAGAGAACCAAACTTCGGGGCAACCCCAAACTAGGTCACCGTGTAACCCCACCACGTACGTGACCTCACCCTACCACCAGCCAGCGGAGCAGCAGCAGCAGCAGCCCGGATGAGGATTTCCCCACCTCTCTCTCTCTCTCTCTCTCTCTCTCTCTCTCTCTCTCTCTCTCTCTCTCTCTCTCTCTCTCTCTGACACTTTTTTTTTCTTCCCTGCCGGCTGAAGACGATAGCCTTGTGAATTTATGTTGGTCAACCAGACGCAGGTGGGGGAAGGCTAAGGGCCTGAGGAATTGGTTTCTGGTTGATATTGATGTGGGGCGTCCGTCTCTGGACGTGGTGTGGGGGGGGGGGGGGGGGTTCTTGTGATGTCGGTCGGGCCCCCTTCGAGATCTAGGACTTTCCCCCCCCCCCCCTTCTAGGATTTCTGAGCTTTAGGAGATGTTATTTCTAGGACGTCTGAGCTATAGAGGTTTTCAGCTCTAGGATGTCCGATCTTTAAGAGTTATCAGCCCTAGGACGTCAGAGATCTAGGAGTTCTCAACCCGAGGACATGTAAGATCTAGGATTTTTCACTCCTAGGACGTCTGGACACTGGGACGTCTCAGCTCTAGGATATCTGGGCTTCAGGACTTCCCAGCCCTAGGACGTCTGAGCACTGGGACGCCCCAGCCCTAGGACGTCTGAGCACCGGGACGTCTCAGCCCTAGGACCTCTGAGCACTGGGACGCCTCAGCCCTAGGACGTCTGAAATTTAGAACTCCTCAGCTCCTGTATGCCCCAGCCACAAGACGCGTAAGCCCCGGAATGAGAAAGTTCCGTGAACTTTGATCTTTTGAATTTGAGGACCCATAAGCCCTGAGAACTTTATGAGCTCCTGGAGTGGGTAGCGCTAAGATCCTTAAACCCTGAAAAAATCTGAGCGCCAAGACTCACTGTCCAGCCCTTAGTAAGAAGACCCCAGAAGACCTTGAGGGGGTCTTAGCCCCAAGGGTTCTAGAACCACTGAGGTTTTCAAAGCCCAGATCCTCAGACAACTGAGCTAGGAACACACGAGCCCCTTCTGGACAACGGCTCGCTCCCCTTACAAGACCGGGTCGCTCCCCTTACAAGACCGGGTCGCTCCCCTTACAAGAACGGGTCGCTCCCCTTACAAGAACGGGTCGCTCCCTTTACAAGAACGGGTCATTCCCCTTACAAGAACGGGTCATTCCCCTTACAAGACCGGGTCGCTCCCCTTACAAGAACGGGTCGCTCCCCTTACAAGAACGGGTCACTCCCCTTACAAGACCGGGTCGCTCCCCTCACAAGTGAACTTTGATGAGTGAGTGTCACTCGGTTCGGAACGTCGAGACACAGCGTTGTGAAGCATGAGTTGTCGCTAACGTAAAGTACGTTAGCGGAAAGATGAGAGTGTTATTTTGACTAATGGAACAGATGGCGGGCGAGTCTACGGGTTGGTGGTGGTGGTGAGATGAGGAAGGCTGCCAGGTGAGTCATGGTGGAGCTGGAAGTAGGTGAGGACAGGTGCAGGTGAAGGTCGGTGAGCCACGGAATAGCTAAGGCTACAAGGAAATTCATGCGGCTACCTGGTGTACTGGCGAGGCTACCTGGTGTACTGGTGAGGCTACCTGGTGTACTGGTGAGGCTACCTGGTGTACTGGCAAGGCTACCTGGTGTACTGGCGAGGCTACCTGGTGTACTGGCGAGGCTACCTGGTGTACTGGTGAGGCTACCTGGTGTACTGGTGAGGCTACCTGGTGTACTGGCGAGGCTACCTGGTGTACTGGTGAGGCTACCTGGTGTACTGGCGAGGCTACCTGGTGTACTGGTGAGGCTACCTGGTGTACTGGTGAGGCTACCTGGTGTACTGGCGAGGCTACCTGGTGTACTGGTGAGGCTACCTGGTGTACTGGTGAGGCTACCTGGTGTACTGCTTCGTTCATCATTTTTAAGCCAAGGATCAGTGAGAGGAGCCAGGAAAGCAAGAATCTCTCTCTCTCTCTCTCTCTCTCTCTCTCTCTCTCTCTCTCTCTCTCTCTCTCTCTCTCTCTCTCTCTCTCTCTCTCTCTCTCTCTCTCTGCCTCTCACACACACACTTCCTCTCCCTCACACGCATTCCCCGCCCTCCCTTTGGACGCCCCCCCCGACGGGCTGACAGCCGGGAGCAACACGCATCAAATTAATGATTCGCATTTTGTGTGGAAGTTTTCCCCAAGGGAGTAAAAAAAAAAGGAAAAAAGAAACATTGTTGCAGCCAGACGAAGGATGTAGGTCACCCCTCGTCCTGATTTGGGTGAGTCAGGGTGTGGAACGCTACCCAACCAACACAAAACACCAGGGTCAGGTCAGCGTAGACGAATGCATTGACACACAAGTGTCGTCTCTGACGTCGTGATACACAGTGTTGTTGAGGACGGACGACTCTGATGATGATGATGACACACCCACCTCCTCCTCCTCCTCCTCCTCATCCTCTTCCTCCTCCTCCTCCTCCTCTTCCTCCTTCTCCTCCTTCTTCCTCCTACGTCAGTCTGCCTCTCTCTGGGCAGTTCATGGCCTCGTAGCACCCGAGGGACGCGAGGGTTCGAAGAGATGATCCGCGATCTTAAGACTCTCGCCTTCTGGAACGCGCAAGCGGCTTTGCGAATTGGAAGACTTGGCTGTTTCTTCCCGGAGCGAGTTGATGAATCGTCGTACTTGTGTGTGAAGACAATCTTTGGTCTTCATTATGCAACCCTTGGGGTCAGTTCTGTGGCGCTCCTACAGCTACGAAGCTGATGTTGCGCTACGATCAGCAGCAGGGAAGTTGCGGTGGATTCCTTTGGTGTGAGAAGTTACATGACGAGACTGTATTCCCCCTTTTTTTTTTTTCCAAAAGAAGGAAGAGAGAAGGGGGCCAGGTGAGGATATTCCCTCAGAGGCCCAGTCCTCTGTTCTTAACGCTACCTTGCTAACGCGGGAAATGGCGAATAGTTTAAAAAAATATATATATATATATATATATATATATATATATATATATATATATATATATATATATATATATATATATATATATAAAATCAAGAGACGGTGAAAAATTGTATTTCCACTCGTTTTCTTCCTTCTTATTTCCATTTCATAAAATGGAAATGTTCTTGATTGCCATCTTATCAACAGAAAATGACACGAATATTTAGAAGGGTAACTTCCCCATACCACAGGAAGTCACTCGGGTCACCCCAAGACGATCTTCAGGTACTGTCACACACACACACACACACACACACACACACACACACACACACACACACACATACAACACACACACCCAACACATACCCCCGAGCCACCTCATATACAAGGAGCGACTTGAGTTATAAAGCGTTACCTTGAGCCGTGAGAGACTTCAGACTTGAAGATGAAAGCTTCAGGCTTCGCTGTGTAAAGAGGGGGAGAGGGTGGGGTGGGGCGGGCGCGCACAGGGAAGAAGGGAGGGAGGGAGCGAGGGAAGGGAAACAGGTGGAGGGGGACATGGCCTCTCGGTGTACATACCTGAGCTGAGTTATGAATGGAGTTATATAGGGCGTCCGTGGAGAGAGGGAGGACTCCCGTTGCCAAGGAAGCGATTAAGTAGGTTATGATACGCGTCTTGAAGGGTCGCATGTAGGGCTCTCGTCCGCATACATATACATATAACCAGTGGAGCATCTTCTTCATCCCTGGGTAGATACGTAATGTCCTCGTGACCCGTGAGGAGCCTTCCTCACGTGTACGTTCATGAGGTGACGGACGGGAGGAGGGTGACCTTCGTAATATGAGGTGACGGACGGGAGAAGGGTGACCTTCGTAATATGAGGTGACGGACGGGAGAAGGGTGACCTTCGTAATATGAGGTGACGGACGGGAGGAGGGTGACCTTCGTAATATGAGGTGACGGACGGGAGGAGGGTGACCTTCGTAATATGAGGTGACGGACGGGAGAAGGGTGACCTTCGTAATCATGAGGTGACGGACGGGAGGAGGGTGACCTTCGTAATCATGAGGTGACGGACGGGAGGAGGGTGACCTTCGTAATCATGAGGTGACGGACGGGAGGAGGGTGACCTTCGTAATCATGAGGTGACGGACGGGAGGAGGGTGACCTTCGTAATATGAGGTGACGGACGGGAGAAGGGTGACCTTCGTAATCATGAGGTGACGGACGGGAGGAGGGTGACTTTCGTAATATGAGGTGACGGACGGGAGAAGGGTGACCTTCGTAATATGAGGTGACGGACGGGAGGAGGGTGACCTTCGTAATATGAGGTGACGGACGGGAGGAGGGTGACCTTCGTAATCTGATTCATGTCAACATCAAGAAGGAAAATGGTGAGGTTCGTGTTGTTCTGGCAGGGTCGAGCAAGTCTTCTTTCACCGCCTGCCAGGATGGAGACCAAGTCATTTGAGCTTCCTTCCCGTCACGTCTCGCATGTGGAATGGGTCTCGCCCCTGTTAACGAAGGGTTCGCCCTCGTCCCAAGGACACTTCCTCATTCTTGACTCAAACACGTAGCTGAGGACTGGGATAAGAACCAGATAGAAATTGCTAAAATGGGAAGCTAGTGACAAAAAAAAAAAAACGAATACACGAGACAGCGACTGTAAGACAGAAGAGAAGAGACAGATGTATAATCACGAGAGTCCTTTGACTTGACAGACTGACTTGCAGTGACTGAGGCTTAGTGAGGCTGGAGAACCCTCCCTCGTCACTCGAAGTCGCATGAACGACCTTGTTTGTGTCGTGCTACAGGGGGAAGGGTTTGGGGGAAATGATGACTTAGGGACGGCGTTAAGGACGAGTATGTTTTAGACCACAGGAACGACACACATGGAGGGGGTCAGTCTGTCGTCGACCAGCTCCCTGGGAAGGGGCCATGCGCTCTTAGGACGACCCCTCGTAAAAATACACGACAGCCGTGGACGCCCCCGCTGAGAACGTCCACGACTGAGGAGGGACGGGATAGCGTACGTGTCAGGGGGACACGAACGCGGGCGGGAGTCTGAGAGAGAGAGAGAGAGAGAGAGAGAGAGAGAGAGAGAGAGAGAGAGAGAGAGAGAGAGTAGAGGGCAGCGAGGCAGAGGATTTGAGCGGGCTTAAAGAGACGGAAGTGGGAAGGTCAAGGATGAAAAGATGAAAGAGGAGGATAATCCGGGCAGTTACCGCCACAAAGGAAGGATGGACAAAGACATGAACACATACACAACGCGGGGGCTTTAGAAGGGAAGAGACGCCAGAGGCAGGAGGGGTGAGATGGTGGTGCCAGAGGCGAGCAGGGGACACAACACGGGCCATGGTCATGCATCACACAGAGGGAGACTCCAGCACCACCACAGCCACGGAGTGGTGAAGGTTGTCAGGTTGGTAGTGGATGGTGGTGGTGATGGGTGTTGCACTGTCGGGATGGTATTGGTGGTGGTAGTGGATGGTGTTGATGGTACAGTGTCATCAAAGGACTCCACACTCTCGAGGATTCCACATTCCCCTGCTGCTGGAAGTAGGTCAGCCTTTGGATTGCGGGAGCCTTGTGGAAGAGGTGAGCGCGCATGCTGCTCAGGTGTTTGCGCCTCAGATGACGTCTTCTTCCCTCCCCCTCCCCCACAATGTCCCTCGTTCGTCTGTGTTATCCATCCAATATTTCTCGCATCGGATGCCCTGCGGTCGTACGGCCATAAAGTCGCCCCGGCGCTGGAAATGTTTTGAAAATTGTTCGCTACCGATTCCGTGAAGGAAGGCCTCTCCGTACAACCATCCCAGCTGTGTACGTCTGTAATTGCCTGTTAGGAAATACCTATTTGTATTGCACGGGGAAGGAGGGGAGTTCTGTACATTAAAGGATCCTCATCTCTGGTATTTACCAAAAGACAATTTGTCTCCTTTACGAGTCTCCCAAGGCTGGAGGCCTCTGGTGGCAGGTCGGTACAATGTCGACCCGCCGCACATCCCGTAGGTCGTATCCTGTCAGGTGATCTACGGATGGATCCTCATTAGTTTATATTTACTCGCGACGAATTTGATCCACCAAAAACCGGACCAACTTCATAGAGTTTGTCTTGGCTCCCCCTTGTGAGTCCAGGCAATCCTCCTCAGTAACTGCATTCCCTCGCAACACTGGGCATCACCCACAAACGTATGTAAGTATAAGTCCAGTCCTTTTATGCAAGTGAATAACGAAGATCAAGAAGAATATAGGTTCCAGAACAGAACCTTGCAGCACCTCACTGGTGACCCCCAGTAAATTTACCAGAAGCCTCCTACTGACAACGCATTTTCTATTTCATTTATCCCTTCCTCTAGGAAATTGTTGTGTCAGTCCATCGATGGAATGCTCCCCCCTTATTCCTGATTGAATAACCAGATTCTTGACCGTCCTCGTATATGGCCCATTGTCAAATGCCTTCTGGCAGTCTTAAGTACAGCTTTCGCGTTTGTCTGAAATGAAGCTCCCTCTTTCGTAGAAGTCTGAGAGATATGCTTACGTAAGACCTCTTTCCCTTAAGTCCATATTGTCGCTCGCTTTAGTAATCTCTCCCTGGCAAGCCGTCAGTCACTCACTTCCAGATTATCTCTTCCAGTATATTACTCTTCCAGTATATTCCAGACCACGCTCCTCCTAAAGATTGACCAATGGTTAAGTACAACTTTCTGGTCTTCTTTCTTAAAGATAAGGATGACACTTGCCCTCAACCACTTCCCTGGCACTTTATTTTCTTCCAGTGTGTGTGTGTGTGTGTGTGTGTGTGTGTGTGTGTGTGTGTGTGTGTGTGTGTGTGTGTGTGTGTGTGTGTGTGTCGTTACCCCGTCTCTTAACCTTGTACATATGTAACATGTCTTTACTTCTATGGGTGTTAACACACACACACACACACACACACACACACACACACACACACACACACACACACACACACATACGCAGTTACACACTTACCGACCAGCCTCAAAAAAAAAGATGAACAGCTGCGTTGGGTGTGGGGGCGACACTTGCTCCCAAGATTCGAACCTGTATGAACTCACGATTAGTAACACTAACCAGAATTAGTACCACCTCCCTTTGAATGTCATTTTTACCAATTACAGATGGTATTTCGACTCCGCCAAATCTCTCCTTAATGACACCTATCAGTTCGTAGGTACCTCGTCATCTTGTCTCGTCCCATTTGCTTGTATGTTTGTCTTACTCTCCGTTGAAGCAAGATCTCCTCGGGTCTATATCCTGCGTCTCTGTTTATAACTCGGTGGCCGGTGCCTCTCCATTCTTAATCGCACGGTGCTGGCGTGTGTGTGTGTGTGTGTGTGTGGGTGGAGTGAAATGCTTCCTGTCCATTGGTTTGTGACTCTTCCTCAGATCCCTGTACCAGTTCGTATCATTATTTCCAATACATGTCATCACTCGATCCGTTCTTCTCCTGGTCTTGTGCTGGGTATGATGCGTTACGCCGCTGCGTCGTGTTCTATGGTCAATCCATCGCAAGAGATGCTCTTTTTTTTTTTTAATGTTTTTTCTTATCATTTCAAATTCCAAGACGTAGTGATGTCTCTTCCTTTTTTGTCCCCGTGTGGCTGTGGGCTGCCCCACCCACACCCTTCGTGTGGGATAGGCAACGACTGGTCTCTGAGACGCCCTTTGTACGTTGCTTTAATACCTGCCGACGTCCTCCTCTGTGGCCTTGGCCCCTCGGGACCTGCTCAGGTATTCTTGCACGCTCTGGGCTTCCTTTGGTCCCCTCCAGTGTGGGTCTTTCATGAGGGTGTCTTGGTTTGGCTTCCGATCTCTCCGTTTATACACAGCCAGCGGCTGGGGCATCCGTCATAGCCGCCCGGCAGTGTGGCTTTAACGTCGAGACTCGCGGGGCCTGGTTGTGTGAGGAGGGAGGCCCCGGGTGTCGGTGTAGGGAGGTGGTGGGTATGGGCGAAATGAGACCGGGTTTGTTTGTTTTTTTTCGCTCATTTCCAGCGCGATCTCGCTGCCGCTGGAAACCGCGAAGAAGAAAGACAAAGAGAGAGGGAAAATATAAGATCTATATCCGTAAATATGAGTGATCTTGTTCTGTCCCTCTGCCACAATGCTGCTCTTCAGTCGTCAGAGGAGCAGTTCCGAGGGGTCCAACTCTCTCTCTCTCTCTCTCTCTCTCTCTCTCTCTCTCTCTCTCTCTCTCTCTCTCTCTCTCTCTCTCTCTCTCTCTCTCTCTCTCGTAAGAGTTACCCTAGACACAGACACACACAAACCCTTGCCTTATCCGCGTGCTATGGACGTTTCCTTCCCTTTCAAAATCGGGAATAGAATTAGAATCTCTCTCTCTCTCTCTCTCTCTCTCTCTCTCTCTCTCTCTCTCTCTCTCTCTCTCTCTCTCTCTCTCTCATCTCCTCTCTCTCTCCCTCTCTCTCTCTCTCTCTCTCTCTCTCTCTCCTCTCTCTCTCTCTCTCTCTCTCTCTCTCTCTCTCTCTCCCTCTCTCTCTCTCTCATCTCGAGGCCAGATCGCCGGCTGGCATATTTTCCCCCAGACCCATCGCCATCATCCCCCCTCACCCTCACCTTCCACCCTCAACCCCGAAGCAAAACATAGTGTGGGGGAGAGAGAGAAACCATATTGTTATTATTATTCACGAAGATGAAACTCTCCTTTATGATGAAATTTGCATCTGATTTCGTAATCAGAAGAAGAACCTTGATTAGGGGAATTATATATATATATATATATATATATATATATATATATATATATATGTATATATATGTATATATATATATATATATATATATATATATATATATATATATATATATATATATGTATATATATATATATATATATATATATATATATATATATATATATATATATATATATATATATATACTGGAGATCCAGTTCCTCCATAACTATCTCATTAAGGCCAATATAGATCTTGAGTCTTCGTTTTTTTCTTCTTGTCTCTCGCCATCTCAGCAACTTGACCTGATCGGAGGCCAGATCATCGGGAACCCACGGATAAATTTTCAGATTTCATTCCGGATATTGAAGTGTGCCGGTCAGGGGTCACTGGTGAGGCTTCCTGTTACCAGCGACCACTCAGCGTTTTGCTGTTTGAAAGACTGTGTATGTGTGTATGTGTGTGTGTGTGTGTGTGTGTGTGTGTGTCTGTCTGTCTGTCTGTCTGTCTGTCTGTCTGTCTGCGATTACTATATGTAACGGAGAGAAGGGACCCATGTATGGGCCAGCCCCCCCGAGGGAAGGATATAAACACCTGGTTAGGGGACAGATTGCTTTGCTGCTCCCACGGTTCGAACCCATGTAGTCCTGGCCCTAGGCGGCGTGCCCATGAGTGCTCGTGATCAGTAACTCTAACCACTACACCACGGAACTCTGTGTGTGTGTGTGTGTGTGTTGTGTGTGTATGTGTGTGTGTGTTTGTGTGTGTGTGTGTGTGTGTGTGTGTGTGTGTGTGTGTGTGTGTGTGATTGAAATACTTCATATATATGCAAATGAAGTTGATGATCAAGCCAGCCACTAGCTGACCCGTCTCATCAAGGGAATGTGTGTTTGTACACCCGTGCACCTGGGCCGGTATACCCCTGATCATTATATGTGTAGTATACGCTCATATCAGACAGCTCATATCACGGACAGGTACGGACAGTGAAGCGAATAGGAGAT
>NC_092237.1:9922300-9932300 GCF_036320965.1 Panulirus ornatus
TGCCCCTTCGTCTCTCACGGGCCACTCGACAGTGAGGTCGCCAGCTTGCATACCAGCCTGTCTACCTACCAGTCTACCTACCTACCTACTTACCTACCTACCTACCTACCTACCTACCTACCTACCTACCTACTTACCCTCATACATACCTACCTTCCTACCTACGTATCTACCTTTTTTATCTATCTACATACCAGCCTACCTAACGACCTACCTACTCGCCTACCTACCTGCATACCAAACTACCTACCTACCTACTTACCTACCTACGACGACCAGGTTTCGCCATTTGGCAGTGGCTGAGGGGTCATGGTGCACCTGAGTCGGGTGGGGCTGGTGGGGAGCATGGCGGCGCGCGTCCTGGCTTCGAACCCACCGAACTCTCAACTCCCAACTGCCAAGTTGCATCGTTAATGATTGGTGCGACCCTGCCTGCTCAGCACCGGACGACCTCGTTAGCTCTGACGTTCCCGATGATTGCTGGTCGTTCCATGGGAGAGAGAGAGAGAGAGAGAGAGAGAGAGAGAGAGAGAGAGAGAGAGAGAGAGAGAGAAAGAGAGAGTCTCCGTCTACGAAGATTATTTGACCTGTGGGACACACCATTCAAGGCCTTCATTAGTTAACGTGTACCATCATCATCAGAACCCTCCACTACCACCACCAGCAACAACACCCCTCCACCACCATCAACACCTCCCCTCCACCTCCACCATCACCAACGACACTCCCCTCCACCACCACCATCACCAACGACACTCAATTCCACCGTCACCACCAACACTCCCTTCCACCATCACCAACGACACTCCATTCCACCACCACCACCACCACCACTCCCCTCCACCACCATCACCAACACTCCCCTCCACCACCACCAACAACACTCCTCCACCATCACCAACACTCCCCTCCACCATCACCAACAGCACTCCTCCACCATCACCAACACTCCGGTCGGCAACCAAGGCAAGTCGTTCAAGCAGGGAGCCCTTACATGGCCAGCACCTGTGTCCCTTCAGGTATGAGCCATAACCCATGTCATAACCAGGTGCCTGGCCACGCCCTCATCCCTCCCTCACCTCCTGTGTCCTCCTCTTCCTCCTCCTCACACTGATGGCATGTCAGCACACTCGACATGCTTCACTCTCACTTTCGTAGTATTCCTAACATACCTTTCTCACATTTCTAACAAGTCTTCTGACTGCTGCCTTCCCAGTCCGGGGTGTGTGGTGATGGGTTCTTAAGGGAACGTGTTTCTGTGTCACGAGGGCAGCACAGCGCGGACGGGTCCTGTGCTGATGCAGAGGATGTTGGGGTATGGAGGTGTGGGGTGGATAGGGAAGGTTTTCCCTGCACCAGCGCATTAACAGCAGCAGAGCGCTGTTGCTCTCACGTGCGCTCTTTCCGCAGAGGACGTGTCCCTCGCATCATGCAGCACGGCGGAGGCTGTGCCCCTCATGGCTATGCCAAGTGGTTCGTAGTCATCCCACTTGGGCTCTGTAAAGTTCTCGCTTGTGTGTGTGTGTGGGTGTGTGTGGGGGGTCGGTGGGTGGTAGTGTGTGTGGATGTGGGTGGGTGTGTGTGTCCCTTCCAGCACGAGTGTTAACGTTGGTGTTGTACACATGTGGCTCCCATTCTTCAGGATGCTTGAGACACACTTCGTCCAGGTCGCTGCGAAGGTACTTGTGATTGTCAGTGAAGACGACATCACAGTGTGTGGCGGTTTGATGCGCTCTGACCTCACTGTATACGTCATCAAGGTGAGGGTGGTTAGTGGCGTCTGATGTCACATTTTTTTGATGTTTTTTTTGGGTTCGTTGGTGATAATACAAGATGAGGGTTCTGTTCTGTGAGGAGGAGCCCGCCGATGGAGTAGTCTCGTGCAGATATTGTCAACACAGCTGGCGCGTGCTGACAGCTGATCAGCTGTTGTGGATCAGCTGTTGTGGGTAGATGCTGAACCTTCTCACTTGACTAGACCCTTCATCCCTTCATCCCTCTACCGCTGCCCCTTCGTCAGTTCGTATTTTCCCTTCCATCTCTCCCTTCCTTCTCATTGTTTTCGTTCACTCGTCCCTGCGGGCCCGCCCGTGCTCTTCCTTCCCTTTCTCCACCCGCTGCCCGACATCCATTCTCCTTCATTGCTTCCCCTCACTTCATTTCCTCCCTCACTGTATCCTCCCTTCCTTCCTCCTTCCGTCCTTTTGAGTTGTTACGTGATTAATCACCCTATGATTGCGTTGACCTCAGCTAGCCCGGAGGAGCATTGACCTCAGCTGGCCCATAGGAGCATTGACCTCAGCTAGCCCGGAGGAGCATTGACCTCAGCTAGCCCGGAGGAGCATTGACCTCAGATGGCCCGGTGGAGAATTGACCTCAGCTAGCCCGTAGGAGCATTGACCTCAGATGGCCCGGAGGAGCATTGACCTCAGCTGTCCCGGAGCGTCGACCTGAGTCGGGTCAGAGAATCCTGTTGATGTAGTTTGGAACAATTTACCTTTGTGAGTGAAAGACTGAACTTGATCACATGTTTATGCAGGAGTCCTCCTCCTCCTCCTCCAACCTAAGTTGAATGCCAACATTGACCTAACTTAAACCGGAGCTTCCTATTCTAACTTGGACCCTTAACCAGTGACCTAACCTAGCCCGGACCTTTGACCTAACCTGAGCCGGACCGAATTGACACCAACTCAAATCGAGCGATTAAACTCCACCACCCAGAGATAATAGTCGACGCTAACCCGAAGATATGGACAGTGCCACACAAACGATCTGGTCCACGGTGGACCAGACCGTGGGCTACAGACTAGACAAAGACAGCCGCAGAAGTGAGAGCGAGGCGCTGATCGGGGGCTGCACCCGTCGCGCTCACTGCAACGAAACCCCAGGGAAACTACTCCTTTCAAAGTCATAGCAGTGACCTTTGTGGCTTTGAGGGACGACCATAGATAATACTCCCCTCCCCTCCCCCCTCCACACACACACACACACACACACACACACACACACACACACACACACACACACACACACACATACATCAGGACGTCTTCTAAGTCAACACGACCCAAGTGACTCGCGTTGCGCTGAAAGCAATATTTGCCTCTCGCCCGACCGAAGCTCTCGTTGACCTTAAGCGTAAGCCAGACGGCAGCGCTGGCTGATTGGAACTGGCCCGTGGAACCCTACCTGGTCCCCCACCCCTCTGGCGGCAGGTGGTGGGGCAAGTGCCAGATGGGCCACTAACTTTTCCTGGTTAAAGTTAGTGGTTGCCTCACCCTCAGACACCAGTTAATGAGCGGACCTGCCGTTGGTTTGTGGGGAGGGGCGCTGGCAGTGGCTAAGTGGTGGTGATGGTGGTATGAGGAGTGAGGGATTAAGTGAGGGACTGAGGAATGAGTGTGATCAGTAAGGGGATGGTGGTGAGGGAGCATTTGTGGTACAAAGGAAGAGGGTGGTGTTATCATAACTGTAAGTGACTGACAGTGCGCACGTCTATGGTCAACAGACGCGAGGTTTCAGTCGTCACTGGACTCTGATACACGAAAGTGACAGCCGATCCGTGTCTTGGGTGGGTGTACCGTCAACGACACTGCCCAAGTTCTCCTCTGTGTGGCAAGATTGACTCGGATGACAACGACGTTTGCCCATGGCAAGATCGGACCGTGGGAGAGGGTAGGAAAATGGTCATCATCACACATTTCTGGTACGATCGCCACTTCTTCCCGGTGCGATCAAACGTACATACCCGGTACGATCATCCATACACTCCTAGTGCCATCAACTATATACATTCCTCGTAGATCCGCAAACTATATATATATATATACATATATATAATATATATACATATATATATATATATATATATATATATATATATATATATATATATATATATATATATTTTTTTTTTTTTTTTTTCATACTATTCGCCATTTCCCGCGATAGCGAGATAGCGTTAAGAACAGAGGACTGGGCCTTTTAGGGAATATCCTCACCTGGCCCCTTCTCTGTTCCTTCTTTTGGAAAATTAAAAAAAAAAAAAAAAAAAACGAGAGGGGAGGATTTCCAGCCCCCCCGCTCCCTTCCCTTTTAGTCGCCTTCTACGACACGCATGGAAAACGTGGGAAGCATTTTTTCAAATCCCCTATCACCATATATATATATATATATATATATATATATATATATATATATATATATATATATATATATATATATATATATATATATATATGTGTGTGTGTGTGTGTGTGTGTGTATAAAGTTCGCTCGAAATCCTGGTCTAGAACATTCATTTCATTCTTTCATTCTCTTCCGAAAGAAATATAAGGACAGAGATATCGCGTTAAAGGCGATTAAGTCTTAGACTTAACCATTGATCACCTCTGTTATCGGCCAGTCAGGCAGCGCCAACAGGAGCATAATGTTACTCTCATCACTTCGTTTGCTCTGTGTGTGTGTGTGTGATTATCACCCTACCTCATCACCTGACCCTGACCTACATCTCCCCCTGGTGGCGGTCCTTGGCACACTCCTCTGACGCCTTTGATGGCAAGTCTTGGCAGTGCTCTGGCACACCTGCGATGGCGCGGGGGGTTTTGCCAACCTCCTGACGCCTCTGATGGGCGAGCCCCGACAGCTCCTCGGACACACCCCACCTTGGTGGCCGTCCACCACACTGCCCATCACCCGTCGTCTCAACTACACAATTTTGTCAAACATTTATACCTGAAGCTGTGCTTATCCATGCATCCTAGCCTTACTACTAGCCCAGAGGTGGGCGGGAGAGCGAGCCCCCCTCTGGTCCAGCTGGCTCCAGAGGCCAACACCCCACAAGAGCCATCGGAAGCCTTCATATATAAGAAAAAACACACCAGCATCAACGGCGACACATTTCTCCTCATCTGCTTCTAAACGTTTAGTCATCAGACGTCGTCACTCTAATCTCTTTCTGTTTGGAGTGAGGACGACGTGAAGACATTAACGTAATATTTTATTCTATTTTTCTCTGGCAAAATTGGATGGCGGCTCCTTATTGCATCCGCGACAGCCTTGCTTGAGGACGTCTGAGCCTCCCCCACAAAATATGCACCACTCACGGCCGAGTTGTTGATGCGCCCCGCGGTGGGCTGTCAGCCGTGTTATTTCGGCTTATTTACCTTGTCTTACACCGGTGCATAATGGGTGCCAACCCTGCCGTCAACCCCCCGCCCGTTGAAATGTTGGGGCCATTAATTCTCAGCGAGGCAACAAGATCAAGATGGATTCCCCACCACCTCCTCCTCCTCCTCTTCTCCGTGACGTCACCCCTTGAAATGTAAACAGGCTGCGCGCGCATCCCTCTTGGCGGGAGGCGACGCAAATCCACCAAGAGCCTTGAACGTCTCAATGTCATTCTCTTATTATTGAATGGCTGTATTATGATATATAATAGTTTCTGTCGCCTCCAGATGTTCCTGCTTTTGGCCAGTAGGAGTAAAACTGTAGTGACCACGGAGTGAATATAGACGTGGATGATAAGGTTATACGAAGTCCGCTTTCTCTGTATGTCTGGACAGCTAGGAAGACGTCAGTGGATGTTTGTGTTGCTGACTCCCCGTGACCTCCAAATGTAATTCCATAAGTAACTTTATAAGACGGCCATCTTTCCTATTGTCCTTCTGATAAGGCTTATCTCAAGAGCGTTCATAATCTCATTCACTTTACCGTACTAGTACCATAACTGGTCAGACTTCAGTTAATCTGTCTTTCCATTACTCAGACTTACACACTCAAAAATGCTTTTTAAAGTTTTTATTTTTTTTTAATCTTTTAATCTTTTAATCTTTTCATTACAGAAAGGCATTTAGATTCGTAGGGTCCCCCTTTTTTTTTTTTTTAGATACGGTTCCTTTCTTACTACTAAATAGCTTTTGGAAACCATTGATCCAGGGATTTTAACGTGAGATATTGATTAATATTGATCATTAAGTCCTGGCTCTCTCACTGGTAAAACTCACACACACATACACTGGCTTACGCCTTAACCTTACAGAACCTCTCTCTCTCTCTCTCTCTCTCTCTCTCTCTCTCTCTCTCTCTCTCTCTCTCTCTCTCTCTCTCTCTCACACACACACACAACCTGACCCGCTCACCACCACACCTCACGTACCATTATAGTCCATCACGGTCCACAACACTTTGCTTGCTTGCCTCTATCGGTTATATCCCGATGTCTCGCGTCAAAAAACCCCGAGATCTGACACGACCAGGTGTTGAGAGAGACGCATAGAAATCCAAGGGTTCAGTTAGTTTCCAGGTGTCTGTTGGCCCCCCCCCCCCCCCCCCCTTGCCGGAGGCCCGGAATGGACCTAACTGTCGCCAGATAAATAAGGAGTTAGTTAGCCCCACCCCTTGTTCTGATATCGACCAATGATGATCAGTAACACTGTAATAACTCCGCCCTCCGCACTAACATCGACCAATGATAATCAGCTTTCGTCCAATAACTCAGCCCCTCGCAGTAACATCGACCAATGATAATCAGCAATTGTCCAATGACTCCGCCCCTCGTACGAACCTCGGCCAATAGTTTAATCAACAGCTGTTCAGTGTCTCCGTCTTTCTCACTAACATCGACCAATGATAATCCACAGCTGTCCAATATCTCCTCCCCTTATACTGAGATCGACCAATAATAATCCACAACTATCCAATAACTCCTCCCCTTATACTGAGATCGACCAATAATAATCCACAACTGTCCAATAACTCCTCCCCTTATACTGAGATCGACCAATGATAATCCACAACTGTCCAATAACTCCTCCCCGTATACTGATATCGACCAATGATAACCAATAACTGTCCGGTATAACTCCGCCTCTCGCACGAACAAATGACCGGTAATAATCAACAACCATCCAATAACTCCGCCCTCCGTAATGACATTGGCCAATAACAATCAATAGCCATCCAGTAAATACACGCACTTTCGGACAGACATCGACCAATGGTAATCCATAATGTCTATTTTGTCTCAGATCTCGCACGAAATATGCTCAAAAAAAAAATATATATGCGATTTTTACAAAAGGCGACTAAATATTTGTCTTGAAATCTGCACGCGAGTGATATAGATGTCAAGGTAGCTGTATGTACGTGAGTTGTTTATTCACTGAGCATTGATGAAATCCTTCGTGATAATCTTAGATCGTTTACGTGGGAGATGAATCGACTTTCGGCCATGGCTTGGTCTCAAGGAGGAGGGGGGTTGAAACTCCTACGTCTCTTGAGAACTCGAATCACCCTCTCCATCGAGGATTCCAATCTCCCTTTTAGGGCTTACGGTCTCTTTCCTTTAGGATCCCCAATTCCCTTTCTGGCGGAGGAGGACCTTAGCCACCCTCCCTCAGAACCCCGGTCCATTCCAGGTGCCGAAGGTCATGAAAGTCGTAAGGTGTGTCGTGTCCCCCACCTCTCGAGGACCCATGGTTTCCTCTCTGTAGAGTCCCCCACCTCTCGAGGACCCATGGTTTCCTCTCTGTAGAGTCCCCCACCTCTCGAGGACCCATGGTTTCCTCTCTGTAGTGTCCCCCACCTCTCGAGGACCCATGGTTTCCTCTCTGTAGTGTCCCCCACCTCTCGAGGACCCATGGTTTCCTCTCTGACAACCCTGCCATCATCCGTCCCCCGACACCTAGGTGTAGCCTCCCCTAGAGGACCCAATCTCCCTCCTGTGCATCCCAGGCTCCCTCACCAAGACCCCAATCTCCCTCGTGAGCGCCCCAATCTCCTCCCCGAGTACCACCCTCACCATCGTCCCAGAAGGCCACGGTCTCTCTCTCTCTCTCTCTCTCTCTCTCTCTCTCTCTCTCTCTCTCTCTCTCTCTCTCTCTCTCTCTCTCTCGAAGGCCCTCATGGTGAAACCTTCCTCCTTGATCAATGAAGACGTCCAGGTAGACACGTAAGGATCAATAGAGGCGACAGATCTCATGGCAGCTCCCATCGAGAGGGGGCAACAGGCCATACCATTATGGAACCTCTTCTACTCGAAGAACACGATTGAGAAAGTTATATATATATATATATATATATATATATATATATATATATATATATATGTATATATGTATATATGTATATATATATATATATATATATATATATATATATTTTTTTTTTTTTTTTTTTTTTTTTTATACTTTGTCGCTGTCTCCCGCGTTTGCGAGGTAGCGCAAGGAAACAGACGAAAGAAATGGCCCAACCCTCCCCATACACATGTACATACACACGTCCACACACGCAAATATACATACCTACACAGCTTTCCATGGTTTACCCCGGACGCTTCACATGCCTTGATTCAATCCACTGACAGCACGTCAACCCCTGTATACCACATCGCTCCAATTCACTCTATTCCTTGCCCTCCTTTCACCCTCCTGCATGTTCAGGCCCCGATCACACAAAATCCTTTTCACTCCATCTTTCCACCTCCAATTTGGTCTCCCTCTTCTCCTCGTTCCCTCCACCTCCGACACATATATCCTCTTGGTCAATCTTTCCTCACTCATTCTCTCCATGTGCCCAAACCATTTCAAAACACCCTCTTCTGCTCTCTCAACCACGCTCTTTTTATTTCCACACATCTCTCTTACCCTTACGTTACTTACTCGATCAAACCACCTCACACCACACATTGTCCTCAAACATCTCATTTCCAGCACATCCATCCTCCTGCGCACAACTCTATCCATAGCCCACGCCTCGCAACCATACAACATTGTTGGAACTACTATTCCTTCAAACATACCCATTTTTGCTTTCCGGGATAATGTTCTCGACTTCCACACATTTTTCAAGGCTCCCAAAATTTTCGCCCCCTCCCCCACCCTATGATCCACTTCCGCTTCCATGGTTCCATCCGCTGACAGATCCACTCCCAGATATCTAAAACACTTCACTTCCTCCAGTTTTTCTCCTATCCCCTGGGGATAGGGGAGAAAGAATACTTCCCACGTATTCCCTGCGTGTCGTAGAAGGCGACTAAAAGGGGAGGGAGCGGGGGGGAGTTGGAAATCCTCCCCTCCCATTTTACTTTTTCCAAAAGAAGAAACAGAGAAGGGGGCCAAATGAGGATGCTCCCTCTGAGGCTCAGTCCTCTGTTCTTAACGCTACCTCGCTAACGCGGGAAATGGCGAATACCTACCAGTTTATTATTACCCTACTGTGTGACTGGAGATCTGCAACACAGTGTTTCCGTTACGTAAAGTCCGACTGTGTTACTCTGTTGCTGTGAAGACAATAGCAGTTTGAACCTCCGGAGGAGCGGTGGTGCCTTCCCTCGTCGTCCCCAGAACAAAATAATATCTCTCGAAACCTTGATTAATACATTCCCAGATCCAGTAGTGCGTAAGGGGGTTTCTGGCCGGTGAGGAGGAGATGTTTACGGGATTCAGTTGTAGGATGTGGAGTGGGAACCTTCTCTTTATGGTGTTGCGAGGGAGACAGACTCGCATTAGTCCCTTACCCAGCTACCATCAGCACGTCTCCGTTGTTTACACTCTCAATGGTGGGCGGAGAAAATGAGAAAGACTAATTCGCCTTTCACTGGATGATATATACATATTTTTTTTTTGTCTCGCTTCGTAACACTAGTGTCCTTCAACCACTGAAGATTGTTGTATTTCCGAGTTTTGTGTGTATATGTGTGTGGGTTTTGTAGGCTGTGTTCGGTTCCTTTCTCCTCCCTCCCCCAACCTCCGTCGAGCCTCCTCCCTCTTAGGTCATCTCTCGCTCCGCACTCGTGACACCATGACGTCCTTTCCCGCTCTCCCTTCCCCCTTCTCCCTCCTCCTCCTCCTCCTCCTCCTCCTCCTCCTCCTCCTCCTCCTCCTCTTCTTCCTTAGGCCCATCATACCCCTCATCCTCCTTCCTCTACCAGCCTGTTCAAACCCTAAGCTGTCTCTTGAGAAAATAGAATACCCACCACGCCCGTTATCTTTCCCCCATC
>NC_092237.1:9937300-9964800 GCF_036320965.1 Panulirus ornatus
GGTGTGACCCCAGCAACAGTCACTCGCCAGAGTGCTGTAGAGTACTTTATATACTGAGGAGGTGTGGAGAGGAGGGCCGTGAGGGATGATCAGCGTCCCGCCGTGAATGACCTGTACTTTGACTATTGATCTCATTCTTATTCTGTGTTCTAGTGATGTGTCTCATAGAAGGGTAGTAGTCATCATATAACACTCTAGTATTAAGTAGCCTATTAAATCCTCTCTAGTGGTTTATCCTCCAGAAATTACTCTTTTTTTTTGGGTACTTGTTCGTTCTTTCCCATTGTATATGTATGTATGTGTACGAATTTTCATGTATGTTTATGTAGTCAAAGAGCAAAGAAAGGCCAGGTCAGGACTTGTATAGGAAGTCACTGTACCGCTGTCAAATGCGCAAGCGCAAAGCCGTGTTTTTTTGTTGTTTTTTTTTACGTCACCGTGACACCGTCAATGCTATAAGCCCATTTCTGTTCTGTCGTCACGTTAGTAATGTATGATTCCTTCTTCTTCTTCTTCTTTAACCGTGACTTTGTTAACAGAGATTGTAGGTGTCGATTGCGTTCTATATCACCCAGTTCGTATAGGAGTGTTGCGAACTAACAAGTATTCTAATCCATGTGATTTGTCAAAGATGTCTCGTCTCTCTCTCTCTCTCTCTCTTTCTCAAGGGTTAAAAGCTATTAAAGTGATCGATCGCCTTTAACATCTTTAATATACGTGTGTCATTTGACATCCGTGAAGACACACACACATACACAGCGCCCTCCCTAAAGTGCGTGGCAGTTGCCTGGTCTGGCGTGGGCGCCGCTGAGTGAGCAGCGATCGTGGGGGTAGAAGGGATGTGCTGCGTGTGAGGTGTTGCTGCTCCCAGTGGTCGGCTTTCCTCAGCTCGGCTCGGCTTATAGCGGCGACTCAGGGGTTAAGGCTGGGGATGAGGAGGGATGGTACAATGTACTGTCAGGATATATATATATATATATATATATATATATGTATATATATATATCCTGACAGTACATTGTAGAAGGCGACTAAAAGGGGAGGGAGTGGGTGGCTGGAATATATATATATATATATATATATATATATATATATATATGTGTGTGTGTGTGTGTGTGTGTGTGTATGTATCGTAGAAGGCGACTAAAAGTGGAGGGAGCGGGTGGCTGGAATATATACATATATATCGTAGAAGGCGACTAAAAGGAGAAGAAGCGGGTGGCTGGAAATCCTCCCCTCTCGTTTTTTTTTAATTTTCCAAAAGAGGGAACAGAGAAGGGGGCCGGGTGAGGATATTCCCTCAAAGGCCCAGTCCTCTGTTCTTAACGCTACCTCGCTAACGCTGGAAATAGCGAAAAGTATGAAAGAATATATATATATATATATATATATATATATATATATATATATATATATATATATATGAAATATATAAATATATATAAAAAAAAATATATATATATATATTTTTTTTTTTTTTTTTTTTTGCTTTGTCGATGTCTCCCGCGTTTGCGAGGTAGCGCAAGGAAACAGACGAAAGAAATGGCCCAACCCACCCCTATACACATGTATATACATACGTCCACACACGCAAATATACATACCTACACAGCTTTCCATGGTTTACCCCAGACGCTTCACATGCCCTGATTCAATCCACTGACAGCACGTCAACCCCGGTATACCACATCGATCCAATTCACTCTATTCCTTGCCCTCCTTTCACCCTCCTGCATGTTCAGGCCCCGATCACACAAAATCTTTTTCACTCCATCTTTCCACCTCCATTTGGTCTCCCACTTCTCCTCGTTCCCTCCACCTCCGACACATATATCCTCTTGGTCAATCTTTCCTCACTCATTCTCTCCATGTGCCCAAACCATTTCAAAACACCCTCTTCTGCTCTCTCAACCACGCTCTTTTTATTTCCACACATCTCTCTTACCCTTACGTTACTTACTCGATCAAACCACCTCACACCACACATTGTCCTCAAACATCTCATTTCCAGCACATCCATCCTCCTGCGCACAACTCTATCCATAGCCCACGCCTCGCAACCATACAACATTGTTGGAACCACTATTCCTTCAAACATACCCATTTTTGCTTTCCGAGATAATGTTCTCGACTTCCACACATTCTTCAAGGCTCCCAGGATTTTCGCCCCCTCCCCCACCCTATGATCCACTTCCGCTTCCATGGTTCCATCCGCTGCCAGATCCACTCCAGATATCTAAAACACTTTACTTCCTCCAGTTTTTCTCCATTCAAACTTACCTCCCAATTGACTTGACCCTCAACCCTACTGTACCTAATTACCTTGCTCTTATTCACATTTACTCTTAACTTTCTTCTTTCACACACTTTACCAAACTCAGTCACCAGCTTCTGCAGTTTCTCACATGAATCAGCCACCAGCGCTGTATCATCAGCGAACAACAACTGACTCACTTCCCAAGCTCTCTCATCCCCAACAGACTTCATACTTGCCCCTCTTTCCAAAACTCTTGCATTCACCTCCCTAACAACCCCATCCATAAACAAATTAAACAACCATGGAGACATCACACACCCCTGCCGCAAACCTACATTCACTGAGAACCAATCACTTTCCTCTCTTCCTACACGTACACATGCCTTACATCCTCGATAAAAACTTTTCACTGCTTCTAACAACTTGCCTCCCACACCATATATATATATATATATATATATTATATATATTATATATATATATATATATATATATATATATATATATATATATATATATATATATATATATATATATATTCCTACCTCCCTACCAGCCATCACTTCAACCATAGTTCGAATCTGTGACAAATTTCCCCTTTTCTTTCCTTCTTCGCCAATGTCGTTCCGTCTGTAGGGTGAGAGACCAAAGGGAATTGATATGTAAACTGGACGAAGAAAAAGAAAAAAGATTCGAGATAATAGAACTAGTTGGCTGGTCTGGTCATTCCAGTTAACCTACGAAGGATGACGAATGACCTACGAAGGATGACGAATGACCTACGAAGGATGACGAATAACCTCCGAGGGATGACGAATGACCTACGAAGGATGACGAATGACCTGCGAAGGATGACGAATGACCTACGAAGGATGACGAATGACCTACGAAGGATGACGAATGACCTACGGAGGATGACGAATGACCTACGAAGGATGACGAATGACCTACGAAGGATGACGAATGACCTACGAAGGGTGATGCGTTCTCTATACAAGCGCTAGTCCATATCCAGAGCAATACACTACAAGTGAAGAACCTGCTGGCGTTTTTGTGAGATATCTAAACAATTTTTTCCCCCCTCTCTCTGAAACATACGTTTTTTTTTTCTTTTTTTTTTTTTCTTATAACGCCACATCTAAAACATCGCCCTCAGACGTCAAATCAGTGTGTGATACCCGTTCTCCTTTTAAAACAAAGTAACACCTCTCTTCGTTTTCTGAAGCGTAACGATATGCGAGAATGAAAAGAAAGAAAATAAAAGTCGATGTGTTTTGGAACCCTTCCTACGTCCGGAGGATATCCAAACGTTATCTGGGATGTCCTCTGTATACACACACACACACACACACACACACACAAAGGCCGGAACGTTTCCCCACCACCAGCACTAGCGGTATGCCCTCCAAACGTTCACTTTACTCACTTACGGCAGCAACTTTGGCAAGATTAGGTCAGGTAGATTGAGTTAGTGAGAGGATGGTAACCGAGTCAGCACTACCTTCCAGCCTCCTCCAACTCCTCCTCCTCCTGCAGCCTCCAGCCTCCTCCTCCTCCTCCTCCTCCTGCAGCCTCCAGCCTCCTCTTCCTGCAGCCTCCAGCCTCCTCCTCCTCCTCCTCCTCCTGCAGCCTCCAGCCTCCTCTTCTTCTCTGGTTTATCGCCTGACTGTGTGGTGCTGTGGGGTCGGTGGCTGTGGGAAGGTGATGGTGTTGGTGTGAGGCAGTGAGTGAGGGAAGGCGACGGTGCTGTGACGCAGTGGCTGAGGAGGGAAGGCGATGATGGTGTTGTTGTGAGGCAGTGAGTGAGGGAAGATGACAGTGTTGTGACGCAGTGGCTAAGGAGGAAAGGCGATGATGGTGTTGTGAGGCAGTGAGTGAGGGAAGATGACAGTGTTGTGACGCAGTGGCTAAGGAGGAAAGGCGATG
Organism: Panulirus ornatus; assembly: GCF_036320965.1. Lineage (NCBI taxonomy): Eukaryota > Metazoa > Arthropoda > Malacostraca > Decapoda > Palinuridae > Panulirus > Panulirus ornatus. The sequence continues at coordinate 9,941,484 of NC_092237.1, forward strand.
ATGGTGCTTCTGTGACGCCGCCCTGAGCAGCCATCCGGCGCACCCCTATCCCAAGGTGTGCGTCTGGCCCCCCACCTCAACCCCACATCACCAAGCACACAGCCCTCGCCCTCAAGGTTACACAGGGCCCGTCCCTCACCGAGACTCATGCGACAGTCGCAAAGTCTGACGTGGTGACGATGGTTCCTGGAAACTCACGACAAGGATTTAGATCATTTCTCTTCAACAGAAGATCATATTCCATGACAAGAATCGGAAGGCGCACCATTGCAGTAACTGAGGGAGTTGGGGATCATTTTCCCATCCCTGTCATTGTCCCATCCCTATCATTTTCCCATCCCTGTCATTTTCCCATCTCTATCATTTTCCCATCCCTATCATTTTCCCATCCCTATCATCTAAAAAGAGTACTGGTCCATTCCCTCTCATTATCACATTTTCCCTCATAATCCTCTTCACCTCATTATCCTCCTCTTTTCTCAACTGTCTCTCCTTATTGTCTAGTTGTTCCCCGTGGATTGTAGTCCGGACAGGATGACAAAAGAGATCCAATATCATAGTTTACTGGTGGGGGGGAAGGGGGTACAGAGTGATGAACGCGTGAGAGAGAGAGAGAGAGAGAGAGAGAGAGAGAGAGAGAGAGAGAGAGAGAGAGAGAGAAGGTTAATTAATCAAAGGATCTCTCTCTCTCTCTCTCTCTCTCTCTCTCTCTCTCTCTCTCTCTCTCTCTCTCTCTCTCTCTCACTTATTTTTTTGCGACTTCGCGAATCATCAGAAGGCAGTGGAGGCGAGAGGAAGGCAGCCAGCCCAGCCCCGTGCCGGGGCGAGGCGCGGGAGTGTTTGCCGTCTGGCTTGCCGGGGGGAGGAGGGAAGGAGGGGCAGTGTGCCTCCGTATGTACCAGCTGTCAACACAGAGGCTGGGAAGCTGTGTGGAGCCACCTGCAACCCCAGGCAAACCCTAGTTGGCTCGGGCGGGAGAGGAGAGGGAGGAGTAGGGAGAGGAAAGAGAGGAGTGGGGACTGAAGAGGGAAGAGTAACTTGCATATTTGTGCACATTGGGATGTTTGTACGTAACGGAAGCACTGCAGGTCGAATGGCACTCAAAGTAACAATGTTGACGTTGTGTGAGGGGAACCTTTGCCTGACCTGGACTTACAAGCCAGTCCTGCAGGTTAACGCGCACACGATAGCCACTGAGAGGGTTTGTGAATAGCATACATTACATTTTCTGGAATATCTAGGTTCATTAAAGTCGAGTCTTGTAATCAATGAAAAGGGTTTTGGAGGGGGTAAGCCGTTCTGATGTTTGAAACTTTACGGTATAAGAGAAAAAGTTTGCGGGTCATGATATATATTAAAGTTATCCATTTAGATGATTAAGGATTTATCCGGCCGCATTTCAGTTATGGATTATTATTATCATTATCATTACTGATCGGTCGGTCGGTCAGTCATACCGGGTGTTGAACAGTCGAGGCGAAGTGGCTCTCGAAGAAGGTCTGGTCCTACTGCTTAACAGCCGCCGGTCACGTTGAAGTCTAGTTATCTGGTTGTTTTGGATGGACTTCAAAACTTATGAAGTGCCGGAGTCACTGAGACCGTCAGCCTCAAAATGCGACGTCCGCCAGACGAAAGAATTCTTCACCACCTTCTTCAGGTGTCGAGGATAACTCTATGACCACCTTGTACGACACGCAGGGAATACGAGGGCACGGGGAAATGAAACACGATAAGTTCCCAGGTGCACTTTCGTGTAATAATCACATCATCATGGGAGGTACAAAAAAGAGATATGGCTGCCCGTTGATATACACCGAAGAGACGAGACTAGAAATGATAATAATCTTGTGTATATATATATATATATATATATATATATATATATATATATATATATATATATATCCAGTCATGATAATACCTTATACATCTGCAAGTATTATAGATTTCCCCCATCTAGCGTTCCACATCATGCTCAGGCATCATCGGGCAAGAAATCTGAATACATCAGGGATGAAAGTCAAATCACTTTCAGCTGGGAATAATATTTCCTCTCCTCCCACAGCCTAGCCAGGAGATGGTCCCCCCTCCTCCTCCTCCTCCTCCTCCTCCTCCGCGCTCACCGCCACCACCTCCTCCGCCTCATCCTCCCACGGCCTAGCCAGTAGATGGTCCCTCCTCGTCAGCCTCCTCCTCCTCCTCCTCCTCCTCCGCCACCGCCGCCACCTCCTCCTCCTCCTCCTCCTCCTCCTCCTCCTCCTCCTCCACCGCCACCACCTCCTCCGCCTCATCCTCCCACGGCCTAGCCAGTAGATGGTCCCTCCTCGTCAGCCTCCTCCTCCTCCGCCACCGCCGCCGCCACCTCCTCCTCCTCCGCCTCATCCTCCTCGTAGCTCTCTCCTCACCTGGGGGTTTGAAACAGTCGAGCATCGTACGTCAGCTGGACCTTATACTGAGGCGCGGAGGAGCGGGCGTTGGTTTGGACGGATTGAATGCTGAACTCGATGGATGGGCTGTTACGATCGTCGGTTGTTTAAAAAGCTTTCGACGTTTATGATTTTTTTCGTTTTCTTTTTTAGGGTTTTTTAGGGTTTTTTTTTTTTAAATGACTGTGAGCGAGAGTTATACACAAGAATCATAACTAAAATCAAGTTATGTTTTTTTTTAACGAGAGATTTTGTTTTTGTTTTTTTGTGTGGTTGTTTTCAGCGAAGGATTGTTGTTTGTTGTTTATTTATCAACGAAAGATTGATTTTGATTATTTTCTAACGAAAGATTCTTTTTTTTTCTGTTATGAAACCTGGCGTGGTCGTCCGTGCCCACCCGCCGTGGTCGTCCGTCGTCCGTGCCACCCGCCGTGGTCGTCCGTGCCACCCACCGTGGTCGTCCGTCGTCCGTGCCACCCGCCGTGGTCGTCCGTGCCACCCGCCGTGGTCGTCCGTCGTCCGTGCCACCCGCCGTGGTCGTCCGTCGTCCGTGCCACCCGCCGTGGTCGTCGGTGCCACCCGCCGTGGTCGTCCGTCGTTCGTGGCACCCGCCGTAGTCGTCGATATGAGCGTGCCTCAGCCTCACATGCTGGAAACCTTCCACGGAGTGGCCTTGAAGCCCGGCAGGTCACTCTCTGTGTGTGTGCGTGTGTGTGTATGTGTGTGTGTGTGTGTAAAGACGGCGTCCTCTCTCTCTCTCTCTCTCTCTCTCTCTCTCTCTCTCTCTCTCTCTCTCTCTCTCCCCAGTTTTTCCCCTAAGCTCCAAAACCCAATTTTTATCCATCCCATTTTTGGATGATAAAGTTTTTTTCTTTCAAGAGTTTAAAGAAGAAGAAAGAAAATATGAATCAAAACCTTTGATGGATTTCGCCGCCACCCGTCGCTTGTAAACACAAGAGCTGGGATATCTTCTCTGTGGAATTATGTGATTCAAAAGTTCAGGTTTCCCTCTCCGCCGTGGTTTAGCAAGACTCTTTGCCACAGCGAGTCGGACATATCTAGCCCGAGCCGTGTGGGTGCCGGCCACAGCCATGAGAGAGAGAGAGAGAGAGAGAGAGAGAGAGAGAGAGAGAGAGAGAGAGAGAGAGAGAGAGAGGACGTGTATATGAGGCTCAAAAGTTTGTAGAGAAAAAAAAAGTTCCAGGGAAAGTTTTACGGCAAATGGAAGTTTAATTGCCATTATGTGAGCGGTCTGGAAGAGTCCAGGCACAGAAAAATATGGGAATATTACTGTCATGAATAAAGATGCGAATGAGAAGAGAGAGAGGGAGAGAGAGAGAGAGAGAGAGAGAGAGAGAGAGAGAGAGAGAGAGAGAGAGGGCGGAGGGCGGCGCGGCAGACATGAAAGAGTGAGTGGTAATGGATAGTGAGAGTAAAAAAAAATAAGAAAAAAAAAGAGATGCAAATGAGAAGTCGACACTTGGAAATATAAGGTGGTGGCTTGGCCAAGTGTGAGTGAGGGTTCCAGAGTGAGAGATGGGAGGTACGAAGGATGAGCGAGTGTGTGGTTAGACTATGAGGTATGTATATATATATATATATATATATATATATATATATATATATATATATATATATATATATAGGAGATGCTTGGATAGTATCTATTCTCCTCTATCCCAAGGATAGTAAAGTATATAACCAAGTATGATTGGTAGATTTAGTAAGAAACGTAACGTGTTTGAGTCTGTTACCCAAACTTGGCAACTTCTTCCATTTCCTTGCTGTTCTGTACAACTGATCTTCGTGATATCTGAAGTTTCATTGATGTGAATCCACTTTTGCCCATTCTCTCTCTCTTAGGTTCATGTTTCTCGTAGTGTTTGTCTATCCCTATTTCTTGTGCTGTGTTTGTCTATCCCTATTCTTTGTGCTGTGTTTGTCTATCCCTATTCTTTGTGCTGTGTTTGTCTATCCTTATTTCTTGTCCTGTGTTTATCTACCCCTATTTCTTGTGCTGTGTTTGTCTATCCCTATTTCTTGTGCTGTGTTTGTCTATCCCTATTTCTTGTGCTGTGTTTGTCTATCCCTATTTCTTGTGCTGTGTTTGTCTATCCCTATTTCTTGTGCTGTGTTTGTCTACCCCTATTTCTTGTGCTGTGTTTGTCTATCCCTATTTCTTGTGCTGTGTTTGTCTACCCCTATTCTTTGTGCTTTGTTTGTCTAGTGTTTGTCTGCCCCTATTTCTTGTGCTGTGTTTGTCTATCCCTATTTCTTGTGCTGTGTTTGTCTACCCCTATTCTTTGTGCTTTGTTTGTCTAGTGTTTGTCTGCCCCTATTTCTTGTGCTGTGTTTGTCTATCCCTATTTCTTGTCCTGTGTTTGTCTATCCCTATTTCTTGTCCTGTGTTTGTCTGTCCCTATTTCTTGTACTGTATTTGTCTATCTCTATTTCTTGTCTTTTATCTCCGTGCCCCTATCATCCCCTTTTCCCATTAGTATATGTCCATCAAATCGCTCCTCACTCTCCACCAGTTCAGAGAAGGCTAGGGTTGTGTTTTTTCTCTCAATCTCTCGCTATATTGGAGGGTTCCACTGCCTGTTTAATCATTAGCATCATCCTTCTCTGTACGCTGTCAAGGGGAGACTTCATCAATTGCGTCGACTTTGCGGTACGGTACGGCGACTTAAGTTATGCCCCGTCTGTTTTAAGTGAGGTTTGGCTGGAGGCGAGTGGACCTTATGTACACACACACACACGCGCGCACATTTCCCCACGTTTGTTTGCCCTCGCTCTTTTGTAGTCACCGGGCCCTTGACATCGTACTGAAGTGATTTCATTCTCTGAAGTCTTTTAATCTCGTCACGCGTTTGAACTCCAATCCAGTTACCTACAGTGGATATAGGGTTTCAATCTGTATCCCCCTTTTTTTGTTTTGTTTTCGTCGTACACGGCGCGTGTTGATCCGGAAGGCTGTATGAAATGTGTGTCGAAGCGATGGTGATCGTCAGATATTTTTGACGTGGAATATTTTCCACCATCTTGGCCGATGTTGCTCAAGGTCGTGCGTATGGTATGGTCAGGAGTTGGCACCCTGGCCACACTCAGCGTGACTCAGGTCAGTCCAGTCACGGACTCTGGGTCACCACCACGGACCCTGACACACTGGCCACACTCAGCGTGACCCAGGTCACTCCAGTCACGGACCCTGACACGCTGGCCACACTCAGCGTGACCCAGGTCACTCCAGTCACGGACCCTGACACACTGGCCACACTCAGCGTGACCCAGGTCACTCCAGTCACGGACCCTGACACACTGGCCACACTCAGCGTGACCCAGGTCACTCCAGTCACGGACCCTGACACACTGGCCACACTCAGCGTGACCCAGGTCACTCCAGTCACGGACCCTGACACACTGGCCACACTCAGCGTGACCCAGGTCACTCCAGTCACGGACCCTGACACACTGGCCACACTCAGCGTGACTTACTTGTGTCACAGTTGGCGTCGACTCCTGAAGGGTTACGGGAAGGTGTGGTTTGTGCCAGTGCGTCGCCCTTGATGAACAGGAGGGTGTTGTTCCTCCTGCCCTGCCTGAGTGAGAGGAGGAGGGAGGTAATGCCCAAGTCATGCGCCCGCCCCACCCCAGGTCCAGACGCGCCACCTTGCATCTTTAAAGTCGGTGGTTGTCTGGCTGGATGGGAGGCACGGAAGAGACAGTTTCACGTAAAGAAAAAAATATTGAAACCACAAGAAATTTATTTTATTTCCCCCCCCTCGAACCAGCGTCCTTCCTCGTTGTTCGAATTCGATATGTGTGTGAAGCCACGCGAAACGCAACCCGTCCCCACGAAGGTGAGGTACAGTGACGGCGTCGGAGGCCGCCATATGGCTTTTGCTCCCGAGAGCTGGCTGGGTGGGCTGGCTGGTTGTGTACGCCCCCCTCCCGACCACTAGCTAGACTACGCGATCCTCGACTTGCTGCTGCTGCCTTACGGTCGTTTTGACTTCGCGTGTCGCCGTGCGTCTCTCTCTCTCTCTCTCTCTCTCTCTTTCCTCTCTCTCTCTCTCTCTCTCTCTCTCTCTCTCTCTCTCTCTCTCTCTCTCTCTCTCTCTCTCACTGCCCGTGAAATCACTCCCATAGTTGGATGAGGAAGACGGCAACGTATCTACCAGTTGTGCAACTTAACGACAGTAAAAAGTGTATATAACCCCAAGAGGCCGTGGAACTGAAAAAAAAGTTATCCACCGGGAGGCGAGTCAGGAAAGATGAAGGCTATTGAGTTGATGGAATCTGGTGCAGGGGGCGTGTAAGTGCAACGTTACAACGGTAAAAAGAGTCAAAAAAAAAAAAAGATGTAACAAAAAGGAGTGAAAAGATGGTAAGGAATGGGTAGAGAAGCCAAGAAGAATATACAAATGAAGGAGAAACGCTGTTGTGTGTGTGTGTGTGTGTGTGTGTAAGGGTGTGTGTGTGAGGGGGGACGGACCCTACAGTAGACGTGAGAGGCAGTCGGAATATAGACAGCGAGGAGCAGTGGGAGGAGGATGGGTTTTGAGGGACGTAAAAGAACGGTACGTGGTCTTGGGGAGAGTTAAAGGACTGTAAGTGGTCCTGGGGAATATAAAGGACTGTACGTGGTTCTGGAGGAAGTAAAAAGACAGTAAGTGGTCCTTGGGAGAAAGGACAGCACGTAGTCCTTGGGGAGCTAAAGAGGACGGTACGTGGTGCTTGGGAGAGAAAGGAGGGTACGTGGTGCCTGATGAGGTCAAGGACGCGTACGTGTTACGGAGGAAGTGAGATGGTGTAGACTCGGGAGAAAATCACCGAAATACCCTCGTGCTTGCTGACCGTGAGTGGTTGCCGACCGTGAATGGTTGCCGACCGTGAATGGTTGCCGACCGTGAATGGTTGCTGACCGTGAATGGTTGCCGACCGTGAATGGTTGCCGACCGTGAGTGGTTAGAGTGAGGAGATTTAGATGAGAACCAGGTGTTACCCTGGTTATCCACGCGCTCCCCGGCACCCAGAAACCTAGGTGATGTTAAGCCATCCCATCCATTTCCTGGATACTTGGAAAGATATCTAAGAAGAAAAAAGAAAAAAAGAGTCCGTTGGAGATAAGATGGTATGAGATTAAATGTAAGAGAAACGAGATCAAGGTGTGGAAGGATTTAGGTAAGAGAGTAAAAACAGTAATGTATCTTACTCAGCACACATCCGTCCATCTTCCCTCGGTGCCAAGGAAACTGTGTAAGAAAGTTGGAGGGAGCGGAGGAAGACGCATTAAACAGGAGCAGCAGCTGGAGGTGTGGAGCGTGCGGTACACAGAGGAGGCTGTGTGGTCTCGCTTGGGGAGGGCACAGATCTGCAGGAGCGTTAGAATCGTCTCGAGGGGGACCCAGTGTAGATGGTTAGCTGGGAGAGGAACTCAGGACATGGGTCTGTATAGCCCGACTTTGTTGAGTTACATCAGTAAACTGAAATGAAATCTCTTCTTGGTATGTTTAGAAACGTTCTATGTATATCGTCTTGAGGAAAAGACGAGCATTAAAAGAGATGTGGACATGAATTGCAGGTTTGTCTTGACGTGGGTCGGCTGTGACCAGATGCGACAGATGCGTCTCCTCCAGTGGCCTCCTCCCCCACCACAGCGCGGGCCAGGATGGGAAGCGACGTGAGCCCATCTCGGGTTGCTGTATCCTGCAGGAGTGAAACGTCTTGGCAGATCATAGATTGGTATGTCGGGAAGTAACGAACCTCCAGGAAATGAGAGGTAGTCTGAATTACTCGTTTCTTTTTTTTTCTTTTTCATTTTTTTTTCTTTTCATTTCGTTGATTTCCTGGAGAGTGAGTGAGCGAAGGGTTATTTCATACATCGTCACCTCACGACTCAGCGATCCAGTTTGGGTGCTGAAGGTACGCGTCCATGTCTGCTTCGACCGTGTCCTGTACGTTGAGGTGTCCTGTACGTTGGGTTTATCGACCGAAGTGGGTTGGGTTTATCGACCGAAGTGGGTTGGGTTTATCAACCGAACTGGGTTAGGTTTATCGACCGAAGTGGGTTGGGTTTATCGACCGAAGTGGGTTGGGTTTATCGACCGAAGTGGGTTGGATTTATCGACCGAAGTGGGTTGGGTTTATCGACCGAAGTGGGTTGGGTTTATCGACCGAAGTGGGTTGGATTTATCGACCGAATTGGGTTAGGTTCATCGACCGAAGTGGGTTGGATCTATCAACCAAAGTGGGTTGACTCTATCGCCCCAGGTCGGTTGGGTATATCGACCACGCCCTACGCTAATGCGGACTGGCTTTAAGAAATCAGTCATGTGATTAATCTGTTCATTTCTAGAATGGGACCTACGTACTCAGGCATCCTTAATCATATGTGTGAAAGGCTATTACCTATTTGTACTGTATGGGGAAGGGACTTTACACTCGTGCGTGTGTGTGTGTGTGTGTGTGTGTGTGTCCTTGTCTGTGATCTTCATTCGCCAAACGTTGTTGGAATGGCGTATCCCTGCTCGAAAACGAATTCGAGTATCGGCACGTCGATCCGGACGTTACAAACCAATTTCGTTTTCTTTTCCTCGTATTTCTCTCTTGAGTGTTACATTGTAGTCATGTTGCTGGGCTTTGCATCACGCTGGAGCTACTCTGCCACCAGAAGTGAGAGGTGGGAGAGGCAGGGTAGGTGAGGAAAGACAGAGTCTGTACTTTATGGCGTCTTGTCTGAATTGCAATCAAGCTGGGTACAGAGAGAGAGAGAGAGAGAGAGAGAGAGAGAGAGAGACAGACAGGGAGAGAGAGAGGAGGTAGGGGGAGAGGCCTCCCTTCCTCCCCAAGAGTGAGTGAGTGAGTGAGGCAAGTGAGCGAAGAAGCAACTTGTCTCATTACCCTCAGGGATGCTGCCTGGACATGAGTGAGTGAGGCAAGCGACACAACTCATCTCATTACCTTCAGGGGTAAGGGAAGCAAGAGAAGCCACTTGCCTCACTACTTTTAGGGATGCTCCCTGGACATGGGTGAGTGAGGCAAGCGACGCAACTCATCTCATTACCTTCAGGGGTAAGGGAAGCAAGAGAAGCCACTTGCCTCACTACTTTTAGGGATGCTCCCTGGACACGGGTGAGTGAGGCAAGCGACGCAACTCATCTCATTACCTTCAGGGGTAAGTGAGGCAAGCGAAGCCACTTGCCTCACTACTTTTAGGGATGCTCCCTGGACATGGGTGAGTGAGGCAAGCGACGCAACTTGCCTCATTACCCTCAGGAGTGCCTTCCCTAACAAGGACTAACCCCTAACTTCGCCCACTTCACTTTAATCTTTAACCCTGGTTTCAGGAAGTTAAATGGAGGCAACTTTCGCGACACATTAAACTTCATTTTACTCTTTTTTTTCTTTTTTTACTTCTCAATCCTGGGAATTGCCTCTTCCCTCGTACCATCTATTACTTCTAGAGAAGGAAAGGGTCAAATAAAACCAGCATGGAAACATCCTCATATAATCTATTACATATGTACATACTCTATGTATAAAAATACTTTCTGGAAATTTGTCATATATAGAAACATAAAATGATTTGTTAATTATATTTGGTCATCAGAGGAGTGTATACCTTATTAGTTCTTGTACGTAAATCCTTAATTTAAAGGAAAAGAAAAAAAAAAGATTGGAGATGGCAATATTGCAACCCCTTCCCACACACGGCTCTTGTTTATATACATAAAATAATTGTTATACTTTGGTATGAGATATACTTGTGGCAGGAGCTACAACAGTAGGCAGCTACGGTTCTAAGCTCTGGGGTATAACCTACACTTATTGTCTTTCTGGGGCAGGGGAGACATATCTGTGACCAGGAGGCAGAGGAGGAGGAGGCAGAGGAGGAGGAGGAGGAAGAAGAGGAGGAGGTACTGTGGACGGGGGAGGATGGAGGCTTCGGGACGTCCCTCCCACCCAAGAGTCTGGGGTAACAGGAGTTCGGGTGGGACCAGGTGCGGGTGGGGACAGGATCTGGGTGGAACTGAAGTCTGGGTGGGACCAGGTGCGGTTGGGGACAGGATCTGGGTGGAACTGAAGTCTGGGTGGGACCAGGTGCGGGTGGAACTGAGGTCCGGGTGGGACCAAGGAAGGAGACAGGATCCAGGAATATGACCAGAAAAAAAAATGTCATTCCCGTTTACTGACTGACACGGGAGGTAGAGGGAGCACCACTGGTCGATCCTGGCTAGTAGTGGTAGGTGTCAGTCTTTGGCTGACTAGCCACCTCCTCCCTTCCTGGCGGCGTCATACAGCGTCAGCTGAGGGTGTGGCTGGCTGACTAGTTGGCTGACGGTGCAGAACGTCAGGAAGGGGAGCTCCTGCTGAATACAGTGACGTCTAACACGCAGGACATTTGAGGGGGAGGGAAACTGTGGCATCATTGGTGATGGGTCGAGTCCACTGATGATGAGTGTAGGACTTGGGGAGAGAGAGAGAGAGAGAGAGAGAGAGAGAGAGAGAGAGAGAGAGAGAGAGAGAGAGAGAGGTGGTGTTGTTGGCAGTGGCAAGATGGGGGAGGGTTCCTGGGGCAATGAGGGGTGATGGGGAGGAGATTTTCCACCTCTCCGAAGGGGAAGGTTCAGCGGCGGGGGGAAGGTAAACAGATGTCCTTTGAACGATTACCTCACATCAGTATTATTTAATGTCACTGAGGGGTCGAAGGTCTTTGTTTCCGTGTCGGTGGGAAAAAAAAAGGAGTTGAGAGGTAGTGATGATGACAGGGGCTTTCACACTAGGTCACAGAGGGTCGGGTTGACGTGAGTGAGGTAGAGGAAGAGGAGGAGGAGGAGGAGGAGGGAGAAGAAGAAGAAGAGGAGGAGGAGGAAGAGGAGGAGGAGGAGGAAGAGGAGGAGGAGGAAGCAGAAGAAGAATAAGAGGAGGAGGAGGAAGAGGAGGAGTAGGAGGAGGAGGAGATGAACGAGAAGCAGCAGAACCAGGAATAGGGAGAAGACCAGATCGGAGGCGGCCTTTGGGAGAGAGGGGAACACGCCGCTCTCTCTGGGTAACAGACGACTTGGAGAGGATAATAGAAGTGCCCTGTTGGAGCAACAGACGGCCTGTGGGAGCACCAGACAGCCCACTTGGGAGTAAAACAGAGTGGGAGCAGAGGCACTGGGAGGGAGATGGCGAGGTGAGGATGAGCGGCGGAGGGAGGGGGGAGTAAAAGTAATCGAGTGTTGTGACTGGCCCAAAGATGTGAGATTCACCGGCCCCCCCGCGCGCCAGAACGCGCGTGCACACACACACACACACACACACACACACACACACACACACACACATATCCCCCCCTCCTCCTCCCTCCCTACCCCTTCCCCCTGCGGCATACCTGCCTATGCCGTCAGGATTTTGACTACGTCACACCAAACAGTGAACAACCATCCCGTGGGGAACATAAAAACAGTGAACAACGACCTAAGAGTTCAAAGCAGGTCCTACAGAACACTTAAGTTAGAAGGTGTTTGGGGGGCAGCCGGACGCACGTACGGACGTACAAAGGTAAGACACACACACACACACACACACACACACACACACACACACGCACACGCAAATATGGTGGTGGTGGTGGGGAGAGGGAGTTCTTCACTGGATTTCTCCTACAAGGTATTTTTTTTTGTTATCGTTTTCTGTATCTCATCATTTGTGGTATGTAGTCTCATGGTGTCGCCTCAGCCCATCGGTCACTTGCGTGGCCTTCATTTTTTTTTTCTTTTCATTCTTAGGAGAGGGTTGGGTGAGGTTGGTACCTCAGTCACTTCCGTATCCCACCTGTGGGATCGTAAGCTGTCACTCATCCCAGCAAGAGCAACGAGAGCCTGTGTCGTATTGCGAGACTGTGTCTGTGTGACCTGAGGGGACGTCACGACAGTTTCTTCGTTTGTTTACGTTTTCTTTGCGAGACACATAAGTTCCTGTCTTAAAGTTCCGGCAAGAGAAAGTTTTGTGACCTTACGACATCCTAGGCTTCACAACCCCTCCCTCTTTTTTTTTGAGGGGGAGAGAGGTCAACACTCCAGAGGTTGAGTTTACCACAACGCCGAAGACTTTCTTCAATAATAAGTATTCTAAGCGAACCTCAAACCCGTTTTATATAAGTTTACAAATTCGCTGTTGTTTTCTTAGCTGCCTGAACAAACAAACAAACAAAAAAGGTCTGATCTATCATTTCTGTCATCGTCGTCTTCGTAACCCATATGACGCGAAGACGTGTCCGAGGCTACTGTTCGAGCACGGAGCTATTGTGCCTTGTGACCCGTGTGTGTGTGGGTACTGTTAAGTATACGAGGCTAGCAGCGTTCCTGCCTGACGGTGTGGTGATGGTGTGGGTGTTGGGGGGGAGACTTTATCGTGTGTCGTGTCGCATCACAGGATCAGTTGTGCACTTGGCTCATACGAGGCTAGCAGCGTTCCTGCCTGACGGTGTGGTGGCGGTGTGGGTGTTGGGGGGGAGACTTTATCGTGTGTCGTGTCGCATCACAGGAGCAGTTGGCCACTTGGCTCAGTTGTTATCCTGGCCTCCTCACGTGAGCAACGGCTGAGGATACTCGGCCTGGATGACGCCGTGTGAACGCCTTGTGGAAACCCAGGACGGCATCTGAAGACTGACTTTGGAATGCTACTAGCCATCCCTCCTAGCCCTGCCACTGGCTGTGGAACTAGCCATCCCTCCTAGCCCTGTCACTAGCTCTGGAACTAGCCATCCCTCCTAGCCCTGCCACTGGCTGTGGAACTAGCCATCCCTCCTAGCCCTGCCACTAGCTCTGGAACTAGCCATCCCTCCTAGCCCTGTCACTAGCTCTGGAACTAGCCATCCCTCCTAGCCCTGTCGCTAGCTCTGGAACTAGCCATCCCTCCTAGCCCTGCCACTGGCTCTAGAACTAGCCGTCCCCCTAGCCTTGCCAGTGTCTCTGGAACTAGCCCTGCCACTGGCTCTGGAATTAGCCATCCCTCCTAGCCCTGCCAATGTCTCTGGAACTAGCCATCCCTCCTAGCCTTGGCACTAGCACTGACAGTAGCACTAAAACTAGCACCGTCCGCTGCCCGCAGACCATAGACTCCCAGCCACTAGTCCTCCCATGCCCCAAGTCGCCCACGGAGTTCGAGAGGGCAGGAGACATCGAAGTAGGAGGTCGTCCCTCGACCATGCCCGCTGGGGTTCAGCACCACTGGAGCAGCAGTCTTTGCCAAAAATTTCCCGAAGGAAGTGTTGATAGTGTGCGATACTTTTTCGTAATATTTTTTCCTACTCTTTCCCAGTCAATTTCAAGAGCTTAAAAAGGACGTGAAAGTTCAGAGTGTAACTTTTTCCAGCATGTTACTAGAAGCTGCGTTTCATCCCTCGGTTCTTTTATGGCCGAAAATATCAAAAAGTCCCTAACGGAGATGGGGTTTAGGTTAGGCTCGGCGAACTAACGAAGGTAATCTAGTCTCTCTGGTAATTAGACCTTGAGGTGAATAATATAGTCACAGCGGGAGGGCCGTTGAATCAATACTGATGATAAAAGAATTAAGAATGAACTTTAATCATCTTCAGTCAGACTTATCGACGTGTTCGTGTCATAGGCAGCTAACCTTCACAGCGTTCGTGGCCACAGGTGCCACTGATGTACCATAGATAGTGGGAGTTATATGGTAGACGCCTTCCCCTCCTCCCCATATACTTGGCCTGGCGCCCTCCACTCACGACCACAACACAGATATTCTTCAGTGGACATGGAGTGTTGCCATCTACTTCCCTATAACCGTCTCCATGTGTTCGGTTTATACTAAATTACTGGAAAAAGCTCCTTTTTTTTTTTCTTTTTGCACAATATCTAAACACTTCCCAACGGAGACTGACCGGAAAAGGACGATGAAATTATTTTGTGACGACTGAGTCTGTGGCCAGCTGAAACCTCAGGTGTGCTCCACTCGCGCATCGTCTGGCACGGAGCACGACGCAGAGAGCCGTGTACAGTGTTGTACATTGTGTCGTGTACACGGGTGTGAGGGGTGAGGGGAATCCTCTGTGACCCTGCTGCTCTGTCGTAGTAGCCCAGCATCTGAGGAGGCCGCCCTTAAGGTCCTCTGCTCCCTTCCCTTCCACCCCTCACCGTCAGCACTGTCCTCAAGCAGTGGCGTCATTATCCCAGTGTCAGCAAATAGATTCCCGAGTCGTCGTCAGGCACCCACTGCTGTCGTGTGACCCCGCAGTGCCACTGTGTTGCACTCAGTGCCGTCGCCTGACCCTCAGTGTCGCCTTCAGTCGCCCGTAACTGGGGAACTGGTTCCTTCAGTCATCTGTGTTGATGAACCGGTTTTCACATAACATGTAAAATACATCACATTATCGCTTTTATTATTTTTTTTTTTTCATTTCGGTGTTTCAGAATGCAGTGTGGTTGTGTCAGCGTAGTTCGTGCTGTAGCGTGAATATCGTTCAGCTTCGACTCCTGTTATAACAAACGCTCGCGTTAACGGGAGGCCGTACGCTAACAATCAGGAGTTATCTGTGTGTTTCAGAGGGTTGGTCCACTCCCAGCTGTCACCATCGCCCTACAGGAAACCTCCAACGGAAAATCGTGTTTCTCTTTCTCGACGAAAACGACGAATAGCTTCACATAAAACAAATCCCAGTCAGACAGCGGTTAAGGTGGGACGTAGCACCTTGAACTTTGACCCCCCCTTCGCAAAAACTGCCTCTCGCGATGAAGAGAAGCTGAAACTATCCATACGAGATCCACAGATCTCGATCGTCGGACGAATGGCACGCAGGAGGTCGGACGCTCGTGGGTGGACAGGGTGGTAGTGTTGAGGAGGAGGAGGAGGAGGAGGAGGAGGAGGAAGCCGAGCCTCGACCAGCCAGCACTCGCCAGCGTGTCCCGTGCGGGAGGCGACCCTACACCGTGAGGGAGAGTGTAAGGTAGGGAGGGTTGAGGGAGAGGAGACAGATGATAACCGGTACAGAACAGCAAACATAACAGCGGATATGATCCCTACTTGGCACCTACGCGGGAGGCGGGCATCATGATGATGATGACAACACCACACGGCCGCCACCTCCGCCTTTTTGACTAGTTGTAACTCTACAAGGACGAGAGAGAGAGAGAGGGAGGGAGAGAGAGAGAGAGAGAGAGAGAGAGAGAGAGAGAGAGAGAGAGAGAGAGAGAGAGAGAGAATGACATCTTTGGTAGCCATCTTGACCAGCATGAAGAACAGACTCCGAGGTAGACTATCGGTGAAAAGACACACACACACACACACACACACACACACACACACACACACACACACACACACACACACGCGGATCCACGAAACGACTGTCGGTCACACGCGGGAAACCTGGTGACCACAAGGCGAACCCAGGAGAGATCCCCGATAGTCGACGTGGTCCAACGCTGGAACATCCCTCCGCCCGGAAACTACCGCTCTCCTGTGTTTCTTGTTGTGTTGCGCGGGGAAGCTCTCTCTCTCTCTCTCTCTCTCTCTCTCTCTCTCTCTCTCTCTCTCTCTCTCTCTCTCTCTCTCTCTCTCTCTCTCTCTCTCTCTTGTCGTGATTCACCTCGAGGGAGTTCCCCACACCTCAGGGAGCTTGGCATTACCTCAGGAGGGTGGGTGGGTGAGTTGGCACATGTATGAAGGAGGGAGGAGGGATGTGGCACACTTTAAAGTGGGGAGAGAGCGGGGTACCTTGCTAACGTAGGAGAATAACACCTGAAGAGGAGGAGGAGAAGAAGAAGCAGAGGTACTTGGGGAGTATGACACAGGCAAATGGCTACATTTGGCACATTTTAGCTGAGGATTTGGCAAGCCTTAACAAAAAAAAAGAGAAGATAGTCGAGGAATAACGTCCTCGAAAGGAAGTGTCGGTCACACCATTAAAAAAAAAGGGGATATGACAAGACTGTGGTAGCCTTAAATGGATGAAGTAGATCACCTTAAAAGGTAAATGGGGAGGGAGTTGTTGGTTGATCCCCCCACATCAGAGGGTAGTGGGACCCATCTCGGATGTGGACTTGGCCCGCCTAAGTTTAATTCGAGTGCTAACCCACTTCGCAGTGGGAGTAAATGTGACAGAGGACCCCAGAAAGGGGTAGGGGGTTATGACATCATAGAGTGGATTTGACAGCAACGAAATGGGGAACTTCGACGACCGAACGGGAGTTAAGAAATGGATTATACATACATCACGTTAAAAAGGAGAGAGAAAAGGTTCTAGAAAATAATAGAAAAGATCTGATCGTCGGGGAAAAAAAGTGGTATATGTAGAAGATATACATAAGGACAGACTACACACAGGAGTGGTAGACGGACGTACCTTAAAGAGAAAAGAAGCTTTAGATGCATCCAGTAAAGGGTCACTGAACACAGGCGTAGGAGCTCTTAAAACAGAGCATGCAACAGAAGGCGACAAGCACAGCAACTTAAAAATCTAGGGCAGCGGAGTACTTAAAAAAAAGGGGGAAGGGTAAAGGGGGAGAGGGATGAGTGGGATAGCGAGACACAGAGAAAAAATAAAAGGAGGCAGGTAAATACCGGGGCATTTGTGTTGTGGGGGAGGAAGAAGAATTTAAGGATGTCCGACATACCAGAGAGAGTGAAGCGCTCCCCTTTGGACGTGGGAAACTCACCTGAGGGCTGCTTCCTCGCCATGTGTACCGAGTTAGTTGCTCGAGTGGACTCGCCGAAGACAGACAGACAGCCATAATCAAGTTGAACAGACTCGTACAACAAGTTCAGAACTGCCTCGTTTGACGAGTTGAACAGACGCGTCGAACAACTTCAGAACAGCCTCGTCTGTCAAGCTGAAACAGACTCGCCTCACAAGATCAAACAGCCTCGTCTGTCAAGCTGAAACAGACTCGCCTCACAAGATCAAACAGGCTCGTCTGTCAAGCTGAAACAGACTCGCCTCACAAGATCAAACGGCTTCGTCTGTCAAGGTGAAACAGACTCGCCTCACAAGATCAAACAGCCTCGTCTGTCAAGCTGAAACAGACTCGCCTCACAAGATCAAACAGCCTCGTCTGTCAAGCTGAAACAGACTCGCCTCACAAGATCAAACGGCTTCGTCTGTCAAGCTGAAACAGACTCGCATCACAAGATCAAACTGCCTCGTCTGTCAAGCTGAAACAGACTCGCATCACAAGATCAAACAGCCTCGTCTGTCAAGCTGAAACAGACTCGCCCAGCAGACTGTTAAAACACGCCTTGACAAGTTGAACAGCCTCTCGCCCGACGAAGCTGAACACGCTCGTCTCGCCAGCTTAAACAGAGACCGCCCCCCCCCCCCCCCGACCAGCTGAAAAGGCTCCCCTTGTCCTCACAAACTCATACACTCACACACTCATCACTCAGACACCTCCTCTCAACCCGATCGTGCCTCTTCCCTCCACACAACTGTAATATTCCCGGAACTTTACAACTTTTTTTCTATTATTATTATTATCATAAACTTTGCCGTCTTCCTAAAGAGGAAAAAAAAGGACAAAAAAAACGTTTCCCTTATATGAAAAAAAAACGTTTCCCTTACATGAAAAAAAAAACGTTCCTACAGTAAACGTTCTACCCGTTGTATAAGACAGTATCACTTTGTACGAAGCTGGTTTCATCTCCAGGAAAATATAAACCAAAAAAAAATCCATAGTTTCTTCGAAAGCTTTTAACATGTACGTATCGTTTTCATCTGCTTCTAAGTTACACACACACACACACACACACCACACACACACACACACACACACACACACACACACCACACCACACCACACACACACACACACCGCACACACACACACCACACCACACACACACACACACACACACACACACACACACGCACACGTATGCTTACTGGTCAAGATCACTGGAAGAACATACAAGTTGGGAATTATTATCATACAAATACCTGGATATATATATATATATTCTTCTTTTTTCAAGTTTCATCTTAAAAATCCTATGAGAAAGTTTCATCTTCGCATTTCTTTTAAGGGTTATGATCTCTAGCTTTTTTCTTTCAAGTTTCACATTATCTTTGTTTTTTTCTTAAAGTTTCATTGTAACCTTCAGAAGTTTCACCTTGACATTTTTTTATTTAGGTCATATTTGGCTGTTTTATGAAGTTTTGCTTAAAAAAGAGATTGTAGTGCTTCATCTCAGCATAGTTTCATCTCAGCTTAATTTCACCTCAGCTTAGTTTCACCTCAGCATAGTTTCACCTCAGCTTAGTTTCATCTCAGCTTAGTAGCATCTCAGCTTAGTTTCATCTCACCGTAGTTACATCTCAGCTCAGTTTCATCTCACCTTAGCTTAGTTTCATCTCAGCTTAGTTTCACCTCAGCTTAGTTTCACCTCAGCTTAGTTTCATCTCAGCTTAGTTTCATCTCAGCTTAGTTTCACCTCAGCTTAGTTTCGCCTGGTCTTGCGTCACGATACACCGTGGAGAGTGTTGTGCATCCTGCCTCGGCAGTGTTGTGTTACACACTAATAATGCCTTTTCCTCTATCACTTCTGGAATGAAAGCGGTTCGCTACACTTAAAAAGAGAGAAAAGTCCCTCATAGCGCGTCCAAAACTTTAGAAAAAAAAAAGTGAAGAAATAGGGATGGTGAGGGTCGTTGACCCTGCGCTAAACGAGTGAACGACCTCGTTGGATCACATCAGGAGCCCCCCTTAAATGAGTATGTTTAACGAAAAGATGAAAAAAAAAGAATTAAGTTCGCCCCTCTGTTACGGTCTCTACAACACTTGTGACGGTGTGACGGCTCTGAGCGTCACACCTTGGGCCGTCACTGGAGAGGGAGAGGGAGGCGATTGAACTCATTCATGGTCACCACGTGTCCACGTCACAGCACTTCACAATGCTCGCGTCACGTGCGCGTCACTCTGGTCACAGTGCGCGTCACTTTGGTCACAGTGCGCGTCACTTTGGTCACAGTGCGCGTCACTTTGGTCACAGTGCGCGTCACTCTGGTCAGAGTGCGCGTCACTCTGGTCACAGAGCGCGTCACTTTGGTCACAGTGCGCGTCACTTTGGTCACAGTGCGCGTCACTCTTGTCACCTTATCACATCAAGCGCAAGATCTGCGCAGAACTTAACTTGTTCCATCTGGACCAAGACCACGTCGTTCAAAAAGCTCACTTCGTCCAAAAGTTCTGCTAGTGGGCCCAGGAAAGTTCCATTTGAGCCACACTATCCAGTGAAAGCTCACTTTGTCCCAAAAAAAGTTCCAACGGGTCACATCATCCATAAAAGCTCACTTCGTCCAAAAAAAAAGTTCCAACGGGTCATATCGTCCGTAAATGCTCACTTTCGTCCAAAAAAAAACGTTCCAACGGGCCACTTCGTCCAAGAAATTTCAGCGGGCTACTTCGTCCAAAAAAGTTCCAACGAGCCTCATCGTCTATAAAAAGTTCCGACGGGCCATATCGTCCATAAAAAGTTCCAACGGGCCTCTTCGTCTATAAAAAGTTCCGACGGGCCATATCGTCCATAAAAGCTCACTTCGTCCATAAAAAAAGTTCCAACGGGTCACATCATCCCTGAAAGCTCACTTCGTCCATAAAAAGTTCCAACGAGCCACGTGATAAAAAAAAAAGTTCCAGTGGGCCACGTCTTCCCCTCCAAAAAAAAGCTTCACCGTCCAAAAAAAAAAGTTCCTTGTGGGCCACATCTTCCGAAAGTTCCAGTGGACTGCGTCATCTCAAAGTTCCTCAGCGCTTCGCCAGCGCTCACTCCGATGCCTTCACGTAAACCAGGAGAGGCCTCCCGCTCTTGCCTCCCGCTCTTGCCTCCCGCCCCTTGCCTCCCGCTCAAGCCAGGCAGAGGCGTAACGCAAGTCTCTGAAGTCGACGCTACGCGCATGGAGAACTAGAACCCCATTTTCTTTGACCTCTTTAACTTCCCCTCTCGGTCAGGCATGAACGTGTATCTACGTAGGTGGTGACGTCATAATCGGGAGTCAGCTGATGGCGGTGACGTCATGATTAGGAGTCAGCTGTTGGCGGTGATGCCAGAGTTGGGAGCCAGCCAGCTGTTCGTGTTGACGTCAGAGCCGGGGAGTCAGCTGTTCGTGTTGACGTCAGAGCCGGGAAGTCAGCTGTTCGTGTTGACGTCAGAGCCGGGGAGTCAGCTGTTCGTGTTGACGTCAGAGCTGGGAGTCGGTTATTTGGTGGTGACGTCATAGTCAGGGCTCCAGCTGTTATTGGTGACGTTAGAGATGATGACGTATGTCTAATTGTTTACTTCCCTATTTGTACTGTACGGGGGAGGGAGGGTTTGTTTACACACACACACACTCTCTCCAAGCTCATCCAATAACCTTGTAAATGTACTTCACATTTTTTTCTAATCAATTTTTTTTTCTCGTGTCCAATTTCATGTTATGGTCTCTGGTTGTTCCCATTTCTACATCTTTCGATGAACTGTTCGCTCCACATCGTCGACCTGGTTCGATACTTAAGAGGTCAGCGCTTACTCTTCTCTCTTCCATGGGTGACCAATTTAAGTACGCCTCCGGCGTAAGGAGGTTATGACAGACTAATCTGTCGCACTGACACACACACACACACACAGTTCGAGGCTTGATATCAGTATGACAGTGACCCATGCCAGACAGGGGCCCCTCTCGAATCTAGTTAACAAAATGATAATTGTCTTTACCTTTAACAGAACCTTGTTGATATACAACGAGAAAATGAGGGTGTCTGTTCTGGTCAACAGAGGTCGTATGGCAAGATATTTTGCCTCCCGTCGGGAGCATTTCGTGTGTGCGTCTCGTCTCCCACATGGGAACAGAACCTGTTCAGTTCTTCTTGTCTGTCTTTGGCTGCGATACTCCACCACCCTCACTTCGTAACTCTGCCCAGCATCTTCCCGCTGCAGTCACACTAATAGAGATGAAACACAGCCTGGCTGTGGGGTCTGGTCTGTTGTAAACACTTTTAGACTCGTCTGTCGGAGCCACACCAACCCAAGCCACCCTCCTCCCTCCCCCTCGCCCTGATATATCTTGCCTGAGAAGCTCTCACGCTGATGAGATCTGGCTATAAGGCTCTGCTCGCCTCCTTGCCTCTACACAACAAGAGCTTTACCTCTTGTGTGTGAGTGGGGCAGTTACCTCGGGTATCTCGTGGCGGCCGTTGCTTTTGCTGACGACTTTGCCGTTGGCCACGATGGAACTCCCGGCAGAATGGACGTCCACCTTCTCCCTGATGCTCCCCCAGATATTTGGGGAGTTCGGTGGTGATGACTCCAGGGAATCATTGTGTTCCAGTGATGGACGGGTGTCCTCAGAGTCGATACGCTCCAAGGAGACCTTTGAGAAGTCGAAGCGCAGTCCGTTGTTCCGGAACATGGCCTTCTTGCGGTACCTGGGAGGCACGGGGTTCGAAGTGGTGATGTTGTCGTTATCCGAGTCCATCGGCGAGTCGGAGAAGCTGTCGGAGGACCACGAGACTCTCTTGGTCTTCCTGGCAGGAGAGAGCGGCGGCTGACAGCGGGAGCCCAGAAGCAGAGGCCGAGCTAACGACGGGCTGCCCAGGTCACCTACCATCTGCTGCGACGCGCTACGGGGCGGACATGCGACGGAATCTGCAGAACTTTCCTCCAGGTAAATGCAACTCATCTCGAAGTCCAGACTCTTCTGCTTGTTCCTGGCAAACAGCGCTCGCCGCAATGACGGGCGATGGTTAGAGAGGATAGAGGACGAGTTGGTGAGGCTGGAGGCGTCGGTCTCCTTCGACGGGTTCTCCTCCAGACTGTTGGACTGCGAGAGTAAACGGAAGAGCTTTGCGTTCCGATTGAGGGGACTCTTGGGCGGTGAGGCGGCTACCCTCTCCTGACAGTCCCCTCTAACCTGGTCGCCCTTAGTTTGATCGTGTTTGACCTGGTCGCTCTGCTGATCGTGCTGGCTGGCCTGGCCGCCGCCCGATATCGTAGGGTCGTTCGTCGGTCGAGATGGAGTGATATCTCTCGGTATGGAAGAACTGGAGCCCTTTGGCCGAAAGCTGAGCTCGGACGACCGTCGGACGAGCTTAGCGCCACCGCCGTCACTGGGCGTGGTCGGTGTGGGCTGGATGAGTATTTCCGACATGCGGCGCTGGAGCTTCTGCTGGAGCGGCAGCGAGAGGGAGGGCGTGACCGAGGGGCGCCTGGAAGCCGGCACCGACGGCGCCCGCGACTGGATCTCATAGTTGACCTCGCTGCGGTACAGCCGCTTCCTTAGGAAGTTCTTGAAGTTTTTCCGGAGCACTTTGCTCTTGACGCCGTAGACGAAGCCGTTGATGGCCGGCGCAAAAGTGAGCAGGGCGAAGTTGACGACGGAGACGGTGACTGGCACGTAAGTCCTGGACAGGGCCTCGTACAGCAGGCATACCGCCGACGGCAAGTACAGGATGATGAAGGTCCCGACGAAGTGGAACACTGTGGTGGCCGCCGAGCGTCCCCTATAACGCGTGAGGTAAAAGTGTGACTTCTGCGGCGTGACGGTGGCTTGGGCCGACACCGTCACGTCCCACAGCGCCGAGACGATGCGGTGGCGGTGGTGACGCGCGATGACTAGGATGCGGCCGTTGGCTGTGGCCACCAGGAGTGCCGGCAGCAGGTAGCCGAGCAGCGAGAGCGCCAGGGCATAGCCACGGCCTAGGAGCGGCGGGGCGGACACCACGTCGGGGAGGCAGGAGCCAGGGGGCCTCGGGGTGCTTTGAAGCTCCGGCAGGAGGAGAGGGAGGGTGCACAGCCCCGCCGACAGGAGCCACGACACGCACACCGTGACGGCCACGCGCCCTGGGGACACGAAGCGGGCGTAGTGCAGCGGGGAGGCGATGGCCACATACTTATCGACGTTGAGGGCG
>NC_092237.1:9967300-9969800 GCF_036320965.1 Panulirus ornatus
GACTAAGGGACTATTTCTTTTCCCAGAAATTGTTCCCAAAGGCACGAGGAATTATGTCTGACTTGACATGGTTCCTTAGAGACCCGGAAATCATCTCTGGGCACTAGAGATTGCTTCTTGGAGACTCGAGGATTATATTAGTCACTGGAAATATTATTTCTAGAGACAGAGGAATTTTTTTCTGGTGACTTGAGATGCTTTCTAGGTGCGCTGGAGACAGTTCTTCGACACCGGCACATCATTTCTCCCAGCGCTGGGGGCTGGGAAGCCTCAGCAGTGGTGAAATGCGTAACCACAGGACCGTGGAGTTGTGTATGACCGGCGCGCCCGCTGGCTGTGTGGCGGGAGTGGGCGGCCGGAGGAGTGGTGTATCTCTGGGTCTGTCGGGTAGGAGGAGTCCGCCAAGCAGGCAGGGGGAGTAGGACTGTAGAGGAGGAGGATCGTCAAGCAGGAGGAAGAAGACTAGAGAGGTGGAGGAAGATTATAGAGGAGGAGGAGGAGGAGGAGGGTTGTGAGGCAGGAGGAGGAAGACTGAAGAGGAGGAGAAAGAGGAAGAGGATGAAGAGAAAGTAGCAAAAGAGGTAAAGAGGATGAAAGAACACGAATAAAAATCCTCCTGCCTTAAAGAGCTTAAAAAATTACATATATATATATATATATATATATATATATATATATATATATATATATATATATATATATATATATATGTTTACCAAATGGCGTCCTAGCTTCGTCTCTTCGATGTATATCAACTGACTGTTATATTTCTCTCTTGTGTCTCCCCTGATGATGTGATTATTACAGGAAAGTGCACTTGGGAACTTTTCGTGTTTCATTTTCCCCGTGGACTAATAGGAATATCTTGATCACGCGCAAAATTGTGATCCTTTCCAATATATATATATATATATATATATATATATATATATATATATATATATATATATATATATATATATATATATGACACCACGGACGTTAGATTCTGGTTTGTAAAATGTATCCAGTAGTGAAAATCATTTACATTTTTTTGGTTAGGGGAAAGACTTGGGATTCCATTTGTTGTGTTTTACGACCCCATACATCCAGACCTGCTTCTGGTGTTGGTAATATTTGTATGAGAGGGAGGGCCGGCTGGAGGTGGTCAGGTTTGTTATTATTCTGTTTTTTACTTTTCAGTCCCGTATTTCATCTTGTGATGCCGGTGCCTCTTGCCTCTGCGGATGCCCTGGGACGCGCATCGGTCCAAGTGGCTTGGAGGTGGAGGTTGGTCGGTCGGGTCGACTGGTGACCAGAGGAACGTCAAAGTGGGAGGTGAGTGCATCCCTCTTGAGTCTCGCCAAGGATCCTGGTTCTCTCTCTCTCTCTCTCTCTCTCTCTCTCTCTCTCTCTCTCTCTCTCTCTCTCTCTCTCTCTCTCTGGAGACGTGGCGTGTGAGTGTGTCGTGCTCATCTCTCTGTGGTGGTTTTCCTGGCTGGGGTTGGGGGCTGGCTTGGTTGGCCTGGCCGGCGAAGCTTCGAGCAAAGCCTTGAGGGGTAGTAAGGTCACAGGTCACACGTACTTATGTGATCCAGTCGTGGCGCCGTCGTCAGTGATCAAGGAGGCCGTACAGTCGTGGTCGGGGGGTCGTACCGGCGTGACTGAGGGTCGCACCGACGTGCTCATGGGTCGTACCGGCGTGACTGAGGGTCGCACCGACGACGTGCTCATGGGTCGTACCTTCGTGCTCAAGGGTCGTAAGGACGTAACCAAGGATCGTACAGGCGTCGCAAAGGGTACACTATCCACCTCTTGTCCCAGTGGCTCCCACACCGGTGATGATAGGCTCCCACACCGGTGATGATAGGCTCCCACACCGGTGATGATAGGCTCCCACACCGGTGATGATAGGCTCCCACACCGGTGATGATAGGCTCCCACACCGGTCATAAGCAGCGCCCGTAAAGTAACCAACAATGGGGGGTGTCAGTGACGCTAGCACGTCGGTTGGCTTCCGGATGAGGCGCGCTCTCCCGCCAAAGGGCGCCATGCGGGCCAGACGTAAATATTTACGGCAGTCGACACGGGAATTATCAATAATAATGTCTCACCTGGAAGAATACACACACACACACACACACACACACACACACACACACACATACACACACACACACACGGCGTGAACGCCTCTCCTGGGTCACCGTGGATACTTGCAGACCTTGCCTTGAGTCCACTCACGTAAATTCATTTTGTAATCTCTGGCCTCATCCCGAGTGAGGCTTAAACCCGGAGTCGTTCAATGGATTTTTCCTCTTATCTCAACCCGGTTGGGGTCTTTTTAATATCTTCTTCCTCCACAGTCGCTGTTGTTATATCTTGCGTAAGCATTAAAAGAATAGTATACGAGTTCTAGACTATATTGAAGTAAATATATGGTTTCCAGGGATGACCCACCTTGATAACCTCCTCATATTCAAAGCGGGAGTGATCGCTCCCCCGCCGCCTTTGTTTACAT
>NC_092237.1:9974800-9984800 GCF_036320965.1 Panulirus ornatus
CCTCCCACACACCTCCTGCCATTCATCACATTCCAAAAGCAGATCACCAAATTTACGGAGAACGACAACACTGTGAACGCGAATGCGATGAGGGACGTGGACAGGTTGCTTATAGACTTTCCCCGGGAGTTGGGGCCCGTAACGTACACTTCTCTGATATTGTTATCATGACACAGTCCTCATGACTCCAGCTGGCAAACTACGTAACGAGTGTATTTCACGACCGTGTTTGAAAGTTGGGCATAAACGCAACGCAGTCGTGTGTCTAGTGTGTTCTTTATTTCCACG
Source organism: Panulirus ornatus (assembly GCF_036320965.1). Lineage (NCBI taxonomy): Eukaryota > Metazoa > Arthropoda > Malacostraca > Decapoda > Palinuridae > Panulirus > Panulirus ornatus. Next base: position 9,975,089 of record NC_092237.1, read on the forward strand.
ATCCGAGGTATGTCTGGTGTGTTCTTTACTTTCCAAGATCCGAGCAGTGTTTAAGGTGCGGGTGTAACGTATACTAAAGAAAAAAAAGAAATTTCCTTACGTTTTTGTGTGAGGCAATATGACACAATGAACGAAGGATTTTGACAAATGCTCTAGGGAGTCTTGCCTCACGTTGTTGACAATGATTTACTTCTTTGAATATTCTTCAATATGCGTTTATCAAATTGTACAATATAGAATGTATTGTTTCCAAACAGTTATAATCCTCATCATATAATTTTCTATATCGACAGTAACTACTGTAAATGACTGCTCCCGTAATCATTAAATAAATGCGTCTCACTTTCACGCTTACCAACGCTGCCGGAAGAACGGAGACTCGTAACGTTCATTTTGAAGCCTATCGATCCCATTTGTGAAGATAATTTACTTGTCATGTGTACAAACTATGGTGGTTCCCACACAGGCAGGCGTGGCTCCCTCAGTCCTCTCGTGTGTTTCTCGCTACATTTTTTTCTCTCTCTGTTATTCACATACTCCCTCTGGTACTCTTACCATCTCCTCAATCCTCCCTTCTTCCTCTGTCCTCCCTCCATCCTTTCCCTTCCTCCTTCTTCCTGGAGAATAGGGTGGTCTAGGTACAGAGGACAGGGCACTGACCAGTAATAGGTGTCACGTACAGGAAGGTCAGATGTAGGATGAACCTTAGCCCCACTCTGGTCAAGAGACCTTGCGACAGCCATCCAGACGAAGGAGGAGGAGGTGGAGGATGTGTTGCCCAGGGGCTGGGGGTTGAAGATATGGTAGATAAGGTAGAGGATAACGAGGGGGACATTAGCATGGAGAGTGACGGCGGGTGTGCAGGCTGGTACAGAGACCACAGTCAGAGATAAGTGGTTCTCAAGGGGGACCTTTTAAAGATAGGTACAAGGCTCTTACAGGCTAGCTGTGGGAACGCGGTGATGGAAGGACCCCAGTCATGGCACGACGTTGAATCAATACCTCTACGTATAACGTCTGGTATGTATTGTAGTGATGGTGAGAATGCCCTTGAGACTGAGGGAGTATACGTGCCACATAATCGTGAGAAAGGTGTGTCGTGACCAGTGGCCTGTCTTACGAGGACAGCTTGCGTCTGAGCATGGATGCAATGGCTTATCTGGGCCGGGTCTTTCGACTGAGCCAGGTGGAGGCCTATTGATCCCGAGAGGCAGCCATGACTCAGGTCAGGAGGGAGCGGAAGAATGCGGTGGTCGCCGCCGCCTCCAGGTGAGGTTGGGTCAGGTTAAAGGAATTCGGTCAGACCGCTGGGAATCAGGGTCATCCTAGGTCATACAAGCAGCAGGTGAGAGGAATGGTTGTTTACATCACTGTGAACCAAGACCCGTAGAATTCCATCTCAAGATCTCTATGTTAAAGGTCGTTTAACACAACAAGTTTTTTTTTTAACCAACGTCGAACGTGTAAAGAAAAAAAAAATGAATGCGGAGGAAATTGAGATAACAATCACCATCATAAATGCCAGATAACATTAAGATAAGAGAGACGTGTGTAGACATCTTAGATGGTATCATTTCTTAGCCTCATTAGCCACACCAGGATATAAAACTGCCATTCAAACTATGAGGTGCATGATATCATGGGGCGAGCTTATGACCCGCGAAGGAGTTCAAGTCTAGATTATATTAGCGTAATGTCCTCAGATGCACAGCCCTGTTTATCGAAGTGATATGAAAAAAAAGAAAAGACAGCCAAGATAATTTGGTGGGTAGATTATCCAGACTAGCAAATCACACAGTACAGGAGAATCGTATTGATATCACACAAGGAAATACAGTCCCTGACAAGACCCCCCCAACAAAATGATAGATTAACCGGATGATTAATATTATTATTATTCTTCTTAAGAGGTGTTGACAACGAGGAACATATTAATCGACGGAACAACAGAGGATTATCAGTCGACTCAAGAGAAGACTTTCCCTTTTCAACAGTAGGGGCTGGACTGGCTTTGTGTGTGTGTGTGTGTGTGTGTGTGTGTAAACTCTGTGAGGATTAATTTCAAAGTTTACATTGAGAAATTCCCACAGAATATTCGGTAGGATATTTGTAACTTGAGATGGATCCTAAGGTGCTCTTAGATGTAAATACAGTTGAAAAGATGTGGCTGTAACTGTAGTGAGAGGTGAGATGTGGCTGTAACTGTAGTGAGTGGTAAGTTGTGGCTGTAACCTTTCGAAATAGAAAACGTCTTCCTGGGTGACGTCACTACAGAGACAAAAAAAAGGGGGAAACTCCCGCATTTTGGAAATGAGTCTCATTAAAGGTCAAGGAAATGCGTAATGAAAGTCCAAAGTCAACGATAATCCAGAGGATCAAGGGATGTGGGGCGGATCACAGTGAGATTTGTAGGAGGGAGAATTGGCATCGGTAAAGCAGAATTCGAAAATGGAATTTCTCACAAAGTTATAGAGAACCCTAAACAGTTCTCCACACACACACACACACACACACACACACACACACACACATATATATATATATATATATATATATATATATATATATATATATATATATATATATATATATATATATATATATATATATAATGAGGGAAAGACACAAAGTGTATTCCTTGCTACGTACGTCCTGGACGGTAAAGATTGGAATACTTGGTCACCAGTATCATGCCAAAGAGCAAAGAAGACTAGAACAAATGCAGGAAAGAGCAGCAAAACTAATTCCGTTGGTAAGCCTGAAGTCCTCAACCATGATGAAACACTCGTTGTAGAAATATTTTCTGAAGGAAATTAGGAAAAAAAAAAGAAAAAAAACACGAGATTCGAGACGAGTGTTCGAAACATTGATTCATTGAGACAACAAAAGCGATCATCTACATGACGTTAGACCGACGTACGTTTGACCAGAGTTAACGACATGACGTTAACCCTCAAGGAAGGAGATGTAATATAAACGAGCAGTCAGACATACGTTTGACCAGAGATAACGACATGACGTTAACCTTGGAGGAAGGAGATGAAGTATAAACGAGCAGTGGCATTTAAAAACAAATCTAACTATCGCCCCTTCGCCCCCCAACCCCTTGAGGTTATTAAAACGAAGACCATGACAACATTTCAGACGCAGGTAGACCAGTGTTGTAGCATTACCAGTCAGTCGTCCTTGAATAAGCTTATTCAAGAAGGAATTTATATAATACCCACATACTTCAAACTTAATGCTCTCGGGAGCCGAGGCCACAGATCATACCGCCGGCTGCCGGAAGTAGAGCAGAATGTGATTTGCCTTCGCAGTTTCCCCATAGAATTTCCATATCGGTACACCGTCCAATGCGGCAAACCCGTTTGAGTTGAATTTCCCCGTCGCTTGATGTTCCGGAGGGAGAGGTGGGAGGTGGAGAACCCCCCCGGCCCTTCTGCATTGCTATCCTCTCTCCATCTATTGAGGAATGAGAGGGAGGACACATATACTATCCTCTGGTAGATAACCTCCTCATAGACAATTAAGTCCTCTCTCTCTCTCTCTCTCTCTCTCTCTCTCTCTCTCTCTCTCTCTCTCTCTCTCTCTCTCTCTCTCTCTCTTTCTCCCTCCTCGTACCTCTCCATTCGCGGGCAGTCCAGGGTCGAGCGCATAGGTTCGAATCCTGGTTGCGGCAGTCGGTTCACAGTCAATTCAGCTGTTCATCCAACCCTTAGGGGTTGGTAGATAAAATGGTTACCTTGCTCAGGCTAGGATATATATATATATATATATATATATATATATATATATATATATATATATATATATATATATATATATATATGTATATATATATATATATATATATTGGAAAGGATCACAATTTTGCGCGTGATCAAGATATTCCTATGAGTCCACGGGGAAAATGAAACACGTAAAGTTCCTAAGTGCACTTTCGTGTGTCTCCCCTAATGATGTGATTATTACACGAAAGTGTACTTGGGAACTTTTCGTGTTTCATTTTCCCCGTGGACTCATAGGAATATATATATATATATGGGATGGCATATATCGCTTCAGGGATATGTCTGTTCTCCGTTGTTCCCACAGAATTTCATTTCCAGTGCTTGGCTCGGGAGATTACGTGTATATCGTAACTGATCTCTTTACCCTCGTTCGCTGGGATTGGGAGGATGAGGCGCGCGGGATCCATTTGTTTGAACGCCGGAGAGAGCCTGGCCGACGGGTGATCCGGGACGGTTCATCAACCAAACGTAATTACCCGTTTTTGACTGACGATCAACCCACCCACCGACCGACCAGCGAAGCCGGACCCCCTTAACCCCAGTGCCAAGCCAAACAGACAGAATGACGTCATCGGTGACGCAAGTCGGCTCGCAGGGCCCGCATGTAAATAAAGAGAGGACAGATGACGGGGGGGCGGGGGCGCCGCCGGCCGCGGCCCTCACCCTCCCTGACGACCTTCAAGAGGTCACGACCCTCCTGGCGACGATCTCCCTGACGACCTCCCCGTGGTCACGACCTTCCTAGGGTTACGACCTTGTTGACGTCCTTCCTGAGGCCACCCTCCCTGGCGACCTTCCTGAAGCCACCCACCTCTCCCTGCCAGCTCAAAGCCCTCCCCTCCCTCATCCTTTCCCAGGGAGTTTACACAGGGGCGGCTGGTAAAGGCTGGGTGGCGGGCGGGTCTCACTATCGGCTCCCCCCTGTGTGTGGCAACCTCTGGTGAAAGCCAGCGTTGTTATCGTCCCAGGGTAATAATAACCCAGTGTAAACTGTGAGCTGCGGACGAACCATTCATCGTTCATCCTGTGACTAACACACCACCTCACACACGCCTGACACACACACACACCACCACCACCACCCGCTCCGCTACCCCACCTCACACACACCTGACACACACACCACCACCCGCTCCGCTACCCCCCTCACACACACCTGACACACACACACCACCACCCGCTCCGCTACCCCACCTCACACACACCTGACTGACTCCTGAGGATATTACGGTTCAGCAGATGCTAAGTTCTCTCTGTGCCTCAACAGACGCTGAGTTCTCTCTTTGCCTCAGCAGACGCTGAGTTCTCTCTGTGCGTCAGCAGATGCTCAGTTCTCTCTGTGCCTCAGCAGACGCTGAGTTCTCTCTGTGCCTCGGCAGATGCTGAGTTCTCTCTGTGCCTCAGCAGACGCTGAGTTCTCTCTGTGCCTCAGCAGACGCTGAGTTCTCTCTGTGCCTCAGCAGACGCTGAGTTCTCTCTGTGCCTCGGCAGATGCTCAGTTCTCTCTGTGCCTCAACAGACGCTGAATTCTCTCTGTGCCTCGGTAGATGCTAAGTTCTCTCTGTGCCTCAGCTAAGTTCTCTGACTGGAATAATGCTAAGAACTATTTTTTTTTCTCCCCCAAGAAGACGATGGTGCCCTCCGTTGCTCATTCCTTGTCTGAGGGTCTTGGGAGGTGGTGAGGACTGTCCCATTATGGAAACGAGATCCCATTAGCGAGTCCCAGGAGACCGTTCACTGACACACACACACACACACACACACACAAACAAACACAGTGGTGGAAACACGTATCCCTGCAATGCTCCAGTTGGTTTACGTGGTAAACAAGGACATCTAAACGAGAGGCGACGAAGCCATGACTACATTATCCGGACCGGGTCACCATACTGTGTGGATGAGGTCACCATACTCTACGGGTCAGGTCACCATCCTGTACACGTCAGGTCGCCACGTCAGGTCACTATACTATACGCTTCAGGTCACCATCCTATACGTTTCAGGTCATCATCCTGTACGCGTCAGGTCACCATCCTGTACGGGTCAGGTCACCATCCTGTACGCGTCAGGTCACAGTACGTTACAGGTTGGAGGGTCACAGTGACCGAAGCCGCACCAATGACAGAGGAGGTGGCCCTTAAGCGCCAGCTGGTGCTTGAGGGCCTGTGATGTTTGGGGGGGTACAAGGAGAGACGCGTTCGCCACCTGAAAGTGTGATCAAGAAGTAATTAGATATGGTAATGAAGGTCGTGGAGGCTGAGAGAGAGGGGGAGGGAGGGAGGAGGAGGATTTTTGTATATGCAGATGACGCTCTGTTGGTGAAACGGGCCTAAATAGGCGAGAGTAGCGCTTAAAGAGAATAAGAGAGGGGGAGGGGTTGTTGTTGTTGCGCGGGCGGTAACATGATGTCGAATTCGCGCATGCCAAACCCCCACGAAAAGACGTAACTTAAGTTTAAGATTAGGGGATGAAATGGATAAAGGGGAATACACCCTCCCTGGTGGATTCCAACCTTAATACAGGAGAGAGAGAGAGAGAGAGAGAGAGAGAGAGAGAGAGAGAGAGAGAGAGAGAGAGAGAGAGAGAGAGAGAGAGAGAGAGAGGGAGAGAGAGAGAGAGAGAGAGAGAGAGAGAGACAAGGGCGAAAGGCATGTATCAGATGATAGGTTTGACGGGCGAAGACACACCTAAAGAAGATTAACAGGAGTTCTGTCTGCCATCGTCAGCTTCACCGGCGAGTGGCACTCGGGTGGACCACGTTTACACAGGCTCTCCGTCAGTCTGTCTCACACACACACACACACACACACACACACACACACACACACACACACACACACACACACAAATCCACCCTCAACCGGGGCCGTGAGCGTTAAAGTGGCACACGGATTTCCACAATGCCGTAAGAGCCTCTCACTTATGCAGGTGGCACGGTAGGGTCACGCAGGGAGCGCCCCTGCCGCCTCCTCCGCCAGCAGCCGTGCCGTCTCCGTGCCCCAGAATGATCCCCATCATTACACTGTGGTCCTTCAGTCACTCCATTTAACGTTGTCTTACGAATCATCCTTCAGCCGTGATCAGTTTCCCCGCTGTCTTTATCCTTCTCTTCTGTGGTTTGCCTCGCTGTCTTTATCCATGTCTTTCATTGTTTACCTCACTTTCACCCCATCTTCAGTAGATATAAACATATATATATATATATATATATATATATATATATATATATATATATATATATATATATATATGGGAGCGGGGGGCTGGAAATCCTCCCCTCTCAATTTTTTTTTTAATTTTCCAAAAGAAGGAACAGAGAAGGGGGCCAGGTGAGGATATTCCCTCAATGGCCCAGTTCTCTGTTCTTAACGCTACCTCGCTAACGCGGGAAATGGCGAATAGTTTGAAAAAAAAAAAAAAAAAAAAAAATATATATATATATATATATATATATATATATATATATATATATATATATATATATATATATATATATATATATATATGTATGGGAATGAATAAAGGCAGACAGTATGAATTATGTACATGTGTATATATGTATATGTCTGTGTGTGTACATATATGTATACGTTGAGATGTATAGGTATGTATATTTGCGTGTCTGGACGTGTATGTATATACATGTGTATGTGGGTGGGTTGGGCCATTCTTTCGTCTGTTTCCTTGCGCTACCTTGTTAACGCAGGAGACAGCGACAAAGCAAATTAACTAAATGCATATATATATATATATATATATATATATATATATATATATATATATATATATATATATATATATATATATATATATATTAAAATCTTTGTTGCCCATACCACTTTTAAGTTCGTTGACATAAAACCTCGACACAGAATTACATTTTGGAGCCTCGTCTGTACGAAAATCGTATTAAAAAGAGTAAATGACAAATGATAAATGATGGAGATAATTGAAAGTAGACTGCAGGCACGCTTTTCCCAGTCCAGAATCCATTCATCTATAAGACTTAATCAGCGGCTGACAATGAGGCGCATCCAAATGAAATGAGTCCCTTCCTGTACAGCAAAAAGGGGGACATCCAGAGAAAGACCTGGAGGAGGAACGCTATCTTCCTCACGAACTGCGAGGTCGGTGGGGGAAGACTCCACCTCCACCTCATGCCAGATGGCTTGTCTGTTGTTGTCTCCTCTCCCTCTCCCTCCCTTCCTCCTCCCCGCGTGGACGGAGGAAGGGACTGAAGGCGCCCCCTTGTGTCTCAACAGGACACCATGAGACCCACAGATGCCCCGAATGAGATATTCAAAGGACGAAATCCTCTGCGGATCTTTCCTTGGCTGCTGTTCTCCTCCTCTGTGACCCAGGGAGCAGCTGCCGTTCTATATGACCCAGGGAGCAGCTGCCGTTCTATATGACCCAGTGAGCAGCTGCCGTTCTCCTCCTCAGTGACCCAGGGAGCAGCTGCCGTTCTATATGACCCAGTAAGCAGCTGCCGTTCTCCTCCTCTGTGACCCAGGGTGCAGCTGCCGTTCTCCTCCTCTGTGACCCAGGGAGCAGCTGCCGTTCCCTCCTCAGTGACTCACGGAGCAGCTGCCGTTCCCTCCTCAGTGACTCACGGAGCAGCTGCCGTTCTCCTCCTCAGTGACCCAGGGAGCAGCTGCCGTTCTCCTCCTCTGTGACTCACGGAGCAGCTGCCGTTCTCCTCCTCAGTGACCCAGGGAGCAGATGCCGTTCCCTCCTCAGTGACTCACGGAGCAGCTGCCGTTCTCCTCCTCTGTGACTCACGGAGCAGCTGCCGTTCTCCTCCTCAGTGACCCAGGGAGCAGCTGCCGTTCTCCTCCTCAGTGACCCAGGGAGCAGCTGCCGTTCCCTCCTCAGTGACTCACGGAGCAGCTGCCGTTCCCTCCTCAGTGACTCACGGAGCAGCTGCCGTTCTCCTCAGTGACCCAGGGAGCAGCTGCCGTTCTCCTCCTCTGTGACTCACGGAGCAGCTGCCGTTCTCCTCCTCAGTGACCCAGGGAGCAGATGCCGTTCCCTCCTCAGTGACTCACGGAGCAGCTGCCGTTCTTCTCCTCTGTGACTCACGGAGCAGCTGCCGTTCTCCTCCTCAGTGACCCAGGGAGCAGCTGCCGTTCTCCTCCTCAGTGACCTAGGGAGCAGCTGCCGTTCTCCTCCTCAGTGACCCAGGGAGCAGCTGCCGTTCTCCTCCTCTGTGACCCAGGGAGCAGCTGCCGTTCTCCTCCTCTGTGACTCACGGAGCAGCTGCCGTTCCCTCCTCAGTGACTCACGGAGCAGCTGCCGTTCTCCTCCTCAGTGACCTAGGGAGCAGCTGCCGTTCTCCTCCTCAGTGACCCAGGGAGCAGCTGCCGTTCTCCTCCTCTGTGACCCAGGGAGCAGCTGCCGTTCTCCTCCTCTGTGACTCACGGAGCAGCTGCCGTTCCCTCCTCAGTGACTCACGGAGCAGCTGCCGTTCTCCTCCTCAGTGACTCACGGAGCAGCTGCCGTTCTCCTCTTCAGTGACTCACGGAGCAGCTGCCGTTCCCTCCTCAGTGACTCACGGAGCAGCTGCCGTTCTCCTCCTCAGTGACTCACGGAGCAGCTGCCGTTCTCCTCCTCAGTGACTCACGGAGCAGCTGCCGTTCTCCTCTTCAGTGACTCACGGAGCAGCTGCCGTTCCCTCCTCAGTGACTCACGGAGCAGCTGCCGTTCTCCTCCTCAGTGACTCACGGAGCAGCTGCCGTTCTCCTCCTCTGTGACCCAGGGAGCAGCTGCCATTCTCCTCCTTAGTGACTCACGGAGCAGCGCGCCCTACACCTCCTCCGTCGGTGAGGAGGTAAAGTAGGCTTGTGGGGGAAATGCGGTTCCCGGGAGCAAGAGGCTCTCCTACTGTGAACACCTCGGCGGTGGACCCCGGTGCGATTCTC
>NC_092237.1:10002300-10032300 GCF_036320965.1 Panulirus ornatus
GTGCTGTGTTGTGTCGTGTTGTATACAATTCCCTGAAGCATATTCGCACACGAGAGAGCGCGTTTCTTCTTTTTTTTCTCTCTCTTTTTCTTTTTCCTTTTCTTCTTTCCTGCAGTGAGTTCCTGGATACCTTGAAATGCTACGTACTTTGACTATTGTCCGTGTCATGAAGCGGGATACCGCGAAATGGGATTATTTTTCTTCTGTAACGAAGGGTTTGCGAGGGTTAGGTCATGATTCTTGATTCATTTCTATACGAAGGTTCTTCTGCATTTTGCATCGCTGGCGATGTCAGTTCAGGGAAAAGGGCCTTGGGTGGTGGGATATGTGATCTCACGGTCTTAGGTGCTGGGATATGTGATCCCTGGGTCTTAGGTGGTGGGATTTGTGATCCCAGGGTCTTTGGTGCTGGGATATGTGATCCCAGGGTCTTCGGTGGTGGGATACGTGATCCCAGGATCTTCGGTGGTAGGATACGTGATCCCAGGTTCTAAGGTGGTGGGATATGTAATCCCAGGGTCTTCGGTGGTGGGATACGTGATCCCAGGATCTTCGGTGGTGGGATACGTGATCCCAGGTTCTAAGGTGGTGGGATATGTAATCCCAGGGTCTTTGGTGGTGGGATATGTGATCCTATGGTCTTAGGTGGTGGGATACGTGATCCCAGGTTCTAAGGTGGTGTAATCCCACGGTTTTAGGTACTGGGATATGTGATCCCAGGGTCTTCGGTGGTGGGATATGTGATCCCAGGATCTTGAGAGACGGGACATATAATCCAAGGGCCTTAGCCGATGGGATATATATATATATATATATATATATATATATATATATATATATATATATGATCTCAGTGCCTTTGGGTGACGAGGCATTTGATGCCATGGCCTTGAGTGACGAGCCAGCTCAGCCCGCTGAGTGAGGCCTTGAGGGGGGAATATCCCCTCCAGCTTAGCTTGTCGTCCCGACTGACGAGGGAAAGCTGGGAGGACCGAATATCGTGAGGGAATATCGTGAAGGCGAAGGACCCCCCCAGCTCCCGCGAGACGCTCAGTGGAGAGCGAGGTAGGACGACAGAAGCGAGGGAGGGAGCCCCTCTGTCTGTCTGTCTGTTTCTCTGTCTGTCTGTCTGTCAGAGTTGACCTATTCTTGTTCTTCTTTCAGTCCCCGTGTACTTCCCTTCCCCATCTCCCTCTTCCCCCTTTCCCCCACCCTCGCAGGGCGTCCGGGGAAGCTGGCGGTATATTACCTTCTGAGCGAGCGGTGACCCGACCACCCTCCTCTTCTCTCCCTCTCTCCTCCCTCTCTCCCTCTCTCCTCCCTCTCTCCCTCCCTCCTCTATTATACCATAAGGCCACGGGTTCGGCCTTGATGTACCCACCAGTCTCCCCCACTGTGATCGCTGCCCACCAGTCTCCCCCACTGTGATCGATGCCCACCAGTCTCCCCCACTGTGATCAATGCCCACCAGTCTCCCCCACTGTGATCAATGCCCACCAGTCTCCCCCACTGTGATCGAAACCCACCAGTCTCCCCCACTGTGATCGAAACCTCTTTATAAAGGCAAATGAGAATCACACACGAAGGAAAATTTGGCACCCGTGGCAATCACCCGTTTCCCCCTTCTAACAAGGACTTACAACTGTGTTAACGATGAAGGGTCACAACAACAAAATCACCTCACATGGACGTCTCCATCGGATCGGAATACCTTAACAGAGGCTCTGAACAAGGAAGGATTCGAATCGTGACTTTCGTTCCATAATACTAGAATCCATTAAGACTACCATCAAAGCTCTCCTGACTTCAAAAAGGCTTCGTATATTGTCCTGAAGAAGGATCAATGGCGACACACACACACACAAAAAAAAAATTACAGAAATCTTTCATTCTTGTTTTAAGTTAAGAACCAGTGAATCTTTTGGTGTGTGTGTGTGTGTGTGTGTGTGTGTGTGTGTGTGTGTGTGTATGTCTAATTATCTCTGTGCGATTCTCTGCACTTTCGTGTATTAATTACAGTCATTTTCCGGCATCTGTCTTTCTTTTGTTATCTCTCTCGTGGCCGGTGCGACACATAGGCCAAACACGGTTCAAGTCCAGCGACCATCTCGGACGAGAGGAGAAAAGACATGGCGAGGGAAAATCAGGGCTCGTCAGATGTTCTGTACACCTGAGTGATATGAATAGTAGAGGGAAGGACACGAGCGGGAGGAGGCGGGAGAGGAGAACGCCATCCGAGGGAAAGAGGAGCGTAATAACGGTCAGTCCTCGAGTGACTGGTCCCCACACACAAACTACATCATGCTTCCTCTTTCGTTGTGCGTCCTCACACGAGGCTGGGTTTATTGTCTCTCTCTCATTTAAAAAGTAAATGTGACGCACACACGGGCATCCTAAGGTCGAGAGGATAGGTTCGAATCCTAGTCGCGGCAGTTGGTCCACAGTCAACCCAGCTGTTCGTCCACCCCTGGGGGTTGGTCGATAAAATGGGTACCTGGCACAGGCTAGGGTATATATATATATATATATATATATATATATATATATATATATATATATATATATATATATATATATATATATATAGCGTTAATGGGATGGCCTTGATTAGGGCCTCACTTGCCCGTGCCTTCTCAGCTTAACTTACGAAAACAAATGAGCAGTTCTGTAACCTTCATTTGACGGTACGAGGCTTATATTTTTCGACGTACGATCCCTCCCCCCGCCGGCAGCAGTCACTTCGCGCGGTGGGCTGGCGAATTAGATGGCGCGCTTTTCCCCCCCCTCCCTCCTCCCTCTACACAAGCAACCCCCGCTGCCCGGGCGTGCAGCGCTGGCAGACGCATGATGTAAGAGGCGAGTCGTATTGATCCTCGCGTGATGCCCATAAGACATGGTAGTTCCACCCCCGGCTCACGCAGCCTATTGAGGCGCTCTGACCGGGTACCTGGCGGCCTTTCATCAGGGGGGGTACTTAGTGTGTTGCCAGGTACCTGGGACGTTGTTGCTAGGTACTTGTACTTTAGTGTGTTGCCAGGTAACTGGGACGTTGTTGCTAGGTACTTGGCATTTTGTTGCTAGGTATTTGGGATACTGTTGCTAGGTACTTGGAATGTCGTTGCTACGTCCTAGGAATTCTGTTGCTAGGTACCTGGAATGCTGTAGCTAGGTACTTTGGATACTGTTGCTAGGTTTTGTTGCTAAGTACTTGTGATACTGTTGCTAGGTACTGTTGCCAGGTACTTGTGATAATGTTGCTAGGTGTTTGGGGTGCTGGTGCTAGGCACTTGGGATGTTGTTGCTAGGTACTTAAGATGCTGTTGCTTGGTACTCAAGGACGCCAGAAACAACTACTCAAGGACACCAGGAACAAGTACTCAAGGACACCAGAAACAAGTACTCAAGGACACCAGGAACAAGTACTCAAGGACACCAGGACCAAGTACTCAAGGACGCCAGGACCAAGTACTCAAGGACACCAGGACCAAGTACTCAAGGACGCCAGAAACAAGAACTCAAGGACACCAGGACCAAGTACTCAAGGACGCCAGAAACAAGTACTCAAGGACACCAGGACCAAGTACTCAAGGACGCCAGAAACAAGAACTCAAGGACACCAGGACCAAGTACTCAAGGACACCAGGAACAAGTACTCAAGGACACCAGGACCAAGTACTCAAGGACGCCAGGACCAAGTACTCAAGGGACGCCAGAAACAAGTACTCAAGGACGCCAGAAACAAGTACTCAAGGACACCAGGAACAAGTACTCAAGGACACCAGGACCAAGTACTCAAGGACGCCAGGACCAAGTACTCAAGGACGCCAGAAACAAGAACTCAAGGACGCCAGAAACAAGTACTCAAGGACGCCAGAAACAAGTACTCAAGGACACCAGGACCAAGTACTCAAGGACGCCAGAAAGAAGAAATCAATGACCTGAGGACAAATTACTCAAGGACGCTTTGGACAGAGAGAACTGCACGACTGGGAGAGGCCAGAGGCCTGAAATTGGCCCACCATAGAAGAGAGAAGAGTAAGGGGTGACTCTTTCACAACCATTACCTTTTGACGTTCACAGTGTGAGCTTGTTCTTCGGAAGATGCCAAGACAGAACGACCGGAAGCCATAACATGAAATCATACAGGAGGGTTGTTACCGAAGATGTAAACTGTGAGTATTTTCTTCGTGTACGACTGGTGGATGAACGACGTGAACTGGACATTGAAGTCGTGAATGCAGACGGTAGACGGAAATGAACTGGACATTGAAGTTGTGAATGCAGACGGTAGACGGAAATGAACTGGACATTGAAGTCGTGAATGCAGACGGTGTACGGAAATGAACTGGACATTGAAGTCATGAATGCAGACGGTAGACGGAAATGAACTGGACGTTGAAGTCGTGAATGCAGACGGTATACGGAAAGAGTCTGAAATATCGTACGATATTAGAGAAAGCTCAGAGAAATAAGGCAGCCCTCCCGCCTCCACACGAGGGTAGACCTCACTCCACTTACGGTACAAAAAAGGTAATCACAAATAGAGTATTGATGACGTGATCCCATCCACTCCCACGCAGACGACCACCCTCATTCACTCTTCCACTCCGTATCCACACACCCACTCTCCACACCTTCTCCCCACACACCTACACTCCACACCCTCTCCACATCCACCCTCCACACATCTGTTCTCCACACCCACCCTCCTCACACCTGCTCTCCACACCCACCCTCTCCACACCCACACTCCACACACCTGCTCTCCACACCCTCTCCACACCCACCCTCCTCACACCTGCTCTCCACACCCTCACTCCACACACCTGCTCTCCACACCCACCCTCCACACACCTGCTCTCCACACCCACCCTCCTCACACCTGCTCTCCACACGCTCTCCACATCCACCTCACACCTGCTCTCCACACCCACACTCCACACACCTGCTCTCCACACCCACCCTCTCCACACCCACCCTCCACACACCTGCTCTCCACACCCACCCTCCACACACCTGCTCTCCACACACCCATACTCCACACACCCGCTCTCCACACCCACCCTCCTCACACCTGCTCTCCACACCCTCTCCACACCCACACTCCACACACCTACTCTCCACACCCTCTCCACACACCTATACTCCACACACCTGCTCTCCACACACCTATACTCCACACACCTGCTCTCCACACACCTATACTCCACACACCTGCTCTCCACACACCTATACTCCACACACCTGCTCTCCACACCCACCCTCCACACACCCATACTCCACACACCTGCTCTCCACAGCCTCCCCACACACGTCCCCCGCATCCATCCCAGTAAAGGATCGGCTTGAGAGCCAACGTTTCGCCAAAGTGTTACGGATTTGGTCATTTGGAGCCAGCAAGCGCCTGAGGAGTGGACTGGAGGGGGGTTTGCCCAGCAACATTACGTCAGTGTGTTCACTGTAGCCGTCGAGCCAACATAAACACACACACACACACACACACACACACACACACACACACACACACACACACACACAGAGGCCCGTCAGCAGGTGGGTGTCGGCATCATAGGGTTGGTCCATGTCCTGACCACACGACACGACAGAGGTCGCTCGTTAGGTTGCCGTAGTAAGGAGAGAGAGAGAGAGAGAGAGAGAGAGAGAGAGAGAGAGAGAGAGACAGACAGACAGACAGACAGACAGACAGACAGACACACAGATAGATATATAGATAGATTGATAGACAAAATGCAGAGTAAGAGAGACAGAGAATACACGTATCACATAGACGAGAGAAGTCTTATGGCTTATTGTAAGGTCATCTACACGTCTCGACACGAACAGTGAAATAGATAAAGATAAAGCAGTAGGAGAGAGAGAGAGAGAGAGAGAGAGTCTCTCTCTCTCTCTCTCTCTCTCTCTTTTCTCCCTGCAACAACAGCAGGCAGGAGCAGCAACAATGGGAGAGGCACACCCATACCTCGCTAAAGTGAAGCAAGCTTGGGGGAATGGGGGGTGGAGAGGGTTTACAGGTCAGGAAGAGAAAAAAAGTACACTTGTTTTATATTGTCCTGCTGCTGTAGTCTGCTGTGTAAGCTACACTGCGCTACAGCCAGGGCTGAAATGAGAGAATGAATATATATATATATATATATATATATTCATTTTTTCTCATACTATTGGCCATCTCCCGCGTTAGCAAGGTAGCGTTAAGAACAGAGGACTGGGTTTTTGAGGGAATATCCTCACTTGGCCCCCTTCTCTGTTCCTTCGTTTGGAAAATTAAAACGAGAGGGGAGAATTTCCAGCCCCCGCTCCCTCCCCTTTTGGTCGCCTTCTACGACACGCAGGGAATACGTGGGTAGTATTCTTTCTCCCCTATCCCCAGGGATGATATATATATATATATATATATATATATATATACACACTTTACATTGGTGTTGCCGGACTCCACCTTCTCGGGGGGTTACGGGAGAGGGGGCGGGGGTCATGTCATGTTTGACGAGGCTCAGTCACTGGGAGTAGAACCTCGTCAAAGAGCTTCTCGCTCCAAGGGAGTCTACATGTCTCTGCTACTGAAAGTAGCGTAGCACTTTTGGGGGAGGAACAGAAGCCATCATTTGCAAGGTTGTGTGAGTAATACCTTGGCATTCTGACGTGCCGGGGAATTGCTTCCTGGTTCGTTATGAATAGATAATGATGAATATTCCTTTCCCTCTGTGAACACCCGTAGTGATGGAAGTCATCATCATTCAGCCAGGGAGCTATTAGCGGTGGACACAGAATTTGCATTAAAACCGTTGGGCGATAATTTGTTCCACTGTTCATCAACTCTGTTCTCCTCGTAGAGGAACGTCCTCGTCCCACGTAATCAAGTGTTTGTGTTCTTTTGACGATTTCAGTGGCTTTCCATTTTTCTCTACTTCTTCTCAAACAGATGCCTTCCATTCTTTTTCTCTACTTCTTCTCAAACAGATGCCTTCCATTCTTTTTCTCTACTTCTTCTCAAACAGATGCCTTCCATTCTTTTTCTCTACTTCTTCTCAAACAGATGCCTTCCATTCTTTTTCTCTACTTCTTCTCAAACAGATGCCTTCCATTCTTTTTCTCTACTTCTTCTCAAACAGATGCCTTCCATTCTTTTTCTCTACTTCTTCTCAAACAGATGCCTTCCATTCTTTTTTTTTTTTTCGTATATTTCTTCGTGATCTATGTTTTGTGTCGAGTCATCGGCTGCATTGCCTTCTATTTCAAAAAGCTCTTCATGAAATATATTGTATCGAGCCAACGCGAAGTATGTATACACACACCTTCTGAGGAGAGATACTGTATCCTGTTAGTCTATCATTACCTCCTTCGCGTCCTGTGGGCTGGAATTAGTATTGTTGACCTTCTCTGTACACATTCATCGTCTGCTGTGTTTTGGGGGCTATTGAGTCACACAGTGATATCACGTCTGGTTGTGTATACGGAGAAATTCCTTTTGACGAATACGAACATTTAGGGAAATGACTTACTTTTCCTTTTATGTCTGCTCTTACCTCCTCGTATGGTATGTTTCCATTTCCTCTGTAATCTCTTAAATTCATGGCAATCAGAATGACTTGCTGTTAACTTAAATTTTCCTTTTTTTTTCCCCCCGTTCTCTCATGAATTGGTTCTAATTTCGTTAGAAGTCATCCAGGCTGGTTTTGAAGTTACACCACACCCCTTCACATTTACGAGCATCAATTGCTTATCCTGTTTTAATGTTGCAAATCCTATTCCTTTGTTTCTTTTACGAGGTTTTTCTCGTCTGTCATCTGTGATCGAGAGATTATCACTGATTTCAAATTTCGTATCAATTTCAAGCTTGATTACGTCGGGGTCGATGTCTGCCGGAGCCGCCCCCCACCTAACCCCGCAGGAGCTGACCAAGATGGTGAAGGTGGTCAGAACGAAGTCAAGAGCGTTGTTTGGCCCCAAGTAGGTGTGTTAACTGGCGAGTTTGGGAGAAGTGTGTCTTCAGTCAAGTTCCTCGATCTGTCTTTCTCTCTCTCTCACTTAACAGGTGAGAAAGAGAGAGAGATCAATCATCGATCAATCTCTCTCTCTCTCTCTCTCTCTCTCTCTCTCTCTCTCTCTCTCTCTCTCTCTCTCTCTCTCTCTCTCTCTCTCTCTCTCTCTCTCTCACTTAACAGGTGAGAAAGATCTCTCTCTCTCTCTCTCTCTCTCTCTCTCTCTCTCTCTCTCTCTCTCTCTCTCTCTCTCTCTCTCTCTCTCTCTCTCTCTCTCTCTCCCTGCTGTGGCCTTTGAGTAGAACACAATAAGGATGAGGTATTGAAAGATGTTCACACAGGAGAAATGTTTGCCGTTTCTCAGCAGTTCTTCCCTCCCCCCCTAAGAGCCGGAGTTCGTGATGCGATCTCCTTCCCTCTCCGGCAACACCGATAATTTCATAGAGAAATACGAGTAACTATTTTTGTTGTTGTTGTTGTTGTTGTTGTTGTTGTTGGTGTTGTGTCTCCCAGGCCTTTTGTCAATACGAAGGGGGCTTCCTTCCCCTCCACCCCACGACCGAACCCCTCTCCGTCAGTGGTAACCTGAGGGAGGGAGGTGGGAGGATGATCACCATCGAGTCTTCAAGGTGTGTATCAGTGAAGACGCCTGTGGTTTTCGTCTCTTTGTTTTCGTAAGCATAAGGAACCTGTGAAAATTATTTTTTATACTTTTTTATGTTTATTGTATAATCATGGATGCATTGATAGTTATTTTTCTTTATTCTTTTACTTATAAAACTGTGTCAGTTGTTATTTAATCATCTTAGCCATATTTCTTGGTAGTGAGGACCTCCACACGAAAGAAAAAAAATGTATATATATCGTCTTAGAATAAATAGATAAATAAATAAAGCCATTCAAGTTCATTTCGTCATCTGTTCAACTTGGCGTAGTGAGCCGGACCTCAGGCCTTGTGAGCCGGACCTCAGGCCTTGTGAGCCGGACCTCAGGTCTTGTGAGCCGGACCACAGGCCTTGTGAACCGGACCACAGGCCTTGTGAGCCGGACCTCAGGCCTTGTGAGCCGGACCTCAGGTCTTGTGAGCCGGACCTAAGGTCTTGTGAGCCGGACCTCAGGTCTTGTGAGCCGGACCTCAGGCCTTGTGAGCCGGACCACAGGCCTTGTGAGCCGGACCTCAGGCCTTGTGAGCCGGACCTCAGGCCTTGTGAACCGGACCTCAGGCCTTGTGAGCCGGACCTCAGGCCTTGTGAGCCGGACCTCAGGCCTTATGAGCCGGACCTCAGGCCTTGTGAGCCGGACCACAGGCCTTGTGAGCCGGACCTCAGGTCTTGTGAGCCGGAACTCTGGCTCAAACAGCGACAGATCAAGGGAATCTTTCGGCCTCGAGTGGTCTCTGATCTCTGAGGCAGAATGTTACATGTTCGCTCGGAAGAGCCGGGTACTTCTGTCGCAGACGACGGACGGGGATGGGAGATGGGAGACGCTGCGTCCAGGGAGGCAATCTTGGTTCGCTGAGAGAGAGAGAGAGAGAGAGAGAGAGAGAGAGAGAGAGAGAGAGAGAGAGAGAGAGAGAGAGAGAAGGAGAGGAGGAGGAGGAGGAGGGGAAAGCTCCCATACTCACACGTAACGAGGAAGGCGACACTCTTAAGTTTATAAAGTACACTTCGTCTCGTTTGAGTGAGCTTTTCCGGAATGTTTTAAAACTTTCTACTCCTTCACAAGAATGAATAGACTGTTTTCGTCTACCACTTTATAGAATATCAAGCATTCTTTTAAATATATATATATATATATATATATATATATATATATATATATATATATATATATATATATAAACACTAGACATTTTCTGTAGGTATTAGGTAGATATGTGATTGGGAACAACGAGCCTGTGTTCTCTTCTGCTGTCGACCAAGTTCTGTAGTATGGACAAGACATAACCCAAACTCTAGATGCATGGCTGAAGGCAACAGAGATAGATGGATAACCGAGCAACAGGCTATATATAACAACATAGAAAGACAGGTTGCATAGAATGGTGGCATGGAATACAGTGAGGACCGTCATCAGCAGATGCCTTCGTCAGGAAGGGAAGGGCTTATTCCCTATCTGTCTGGCGCTCTCGCGTGCGTGTGTCTGTGTGTGTGTGTGTGTGTGTCTATGTCTGTGTGGAACAGCTGGCTATCTGTAGGGGCTCTCGGATCATAGCAGTCTAGAAGGTCCAGTTCTTACGTAGTTGTGCTCGTGTCTCATGTTCCCTATCCACTGTGATCCTGAGCATGGACTCCCGTGTGCTGTTTAAGTCCGCTTGCCGCCCCTCGGTCCACATCCGTCTTGTTTATCAATGACTTTGGGGTCTCCTGCGTCGCCCTGGTCCTCCCTCCTCCTCCACCTTGGCGTCAGCGACTTCAGGGCCTCCGTCGTCGTACCTCCTCAGACATGTCTTCGGTGTTCTTCGTGTTAACTACAGGCGGTGTGACGCCTTGGTCGCCCTACCCACGTTTCTCTCTCTCTCTCTCTCTCTCTCTCTCTCTCTCTCTCTCTCTCTCTCTCTCTCTCTCTCTCCCTCTGGTCACCCGTTGAGAGGTGTCACCGGTGCCGTGCATAAAACATATGACTGTCGACCTTACCTCCTACCAACATGACGTATTGCAGGGTCTTCATCCCGCGGGCTAGGGGGAGGGGCTTCGTGCGGAGTGATTTGACGTGACGGTGCCTGGCCTCCGCCGTCGCCCGGTACACCGACCTCCCAGTACACCATCCTCCCGGTATACTGGCCTCCCTCCTGGTACAATGACCTCCCGGTACGCTAGCCTCCCAGTAAACCGGGCCTCCCTCCTGGTACAATGACCTCCCGGTACGCTAGCCTCCCAGTAAACCGGGCCTCCCTCCTGGTACAATGACCTCCCGGTACGCTAGCCTCCCAGTAAACCGGGCCTCCCTCCTAGTACAATGACCTGGTACGCTAGCCTCCTTGTATACACTGACCTTGTACACCAATCTCCCGGTAAACCTACTTCCCAGTACTCTAGCCTCCCGGTACACTGACCTCCCGGTGTCCCTCGGCGCCTCGCCAGCGTGAAGCTTCGTATCGAAGTCTGTTGTATGGCTGTGGTCGGTGTGGTGAGGCGAGGTGAGGGGGAGAGAGAGAGAGAGAGAAGTCTTTGCGGCGATGAGGCTATAAATAACTTTGTTCCTCCGGTGTGGCTCCGGAGCTTTGCTGCACGTGAACCGCCGCTGTCTGTCTCTGAACCGCTGCTGTCTGTCTGTGAACCGGCTCTGTGTACCACTGCTTTTTGTCTGTGGACCGTTGTTGTCTGTCTGTGAACCGCTGCTGTCTATGTGCCGCTGCTTTCTGTCTGTGAACCGCCGCTATGTACCACTGCTTTCCGTCTGTGAACCGCTGCTCTCTATGAACCACCGCTTCTGTGAACCATCAGTGTCCGTGAACCACAGCTGTGTGTGAACCGACGCCTCGAACCACAGCTGTGTGTAAACCAACGCTTTGAGCCACAGCTGTGTGTAAACCAACCCTTTGAGCCACAGCTGAGTGTAAACTAACGCTTCGAACCACAGCTGTGTGTAAACCAACGCTTCGAAACATAGCTGTGTGTAAACTAACGCTTCGAACCACAGCTGTGTGTAAACCAACGCTTCGAAGCACAGCTGTGTGTAAACCAACGCTTCGAACCACAGCTGTGTGTAAACCAACGCTTCGAACCACAGCTGTGTGTAAACCGCAGGTGTCTATGTACGACAGCTGTTGTTTGGGAACCGCTGGGATTAAGAAGTGATGTTTCTGTCGAATTTTCTTTTTTTTATATATATTTTCGTCTTTAAGAATAAAGAAGAAATAGCTAAAATCAATTAAAGAAAATAATTCTCGTTAGAAAGCAAGACTGTTATACATACACGATAAGAAATATTCAGTGAATATCTTCTTCGTTCTTCTCCAAATACTGAATCTGTCAAAGCCATCAATGAATATCTTCTTCGTTAAAATCCAAATACTGAATCTGTCAAAGTCAGGTCATGGGTCATTTCTGGATAACGTATTTGTCAAAATAAGATACAAAATATATAAGAAAATAAATATCATGTATAAACTTTATTATTCACGTGATCGGTGTAGATATTGAATATCGGTTGAATGTCAGACGATTCTGGGTCGTTTGTGAATTCTAATTAGGGTCATTAGACACAGGTGTTGCCGGACACCTGTTCCTTAAGGCAGGTGTGGCGGGAGACACCTGAATGGTCAGTGTTGACCAGGCTTTTAACACTTGGTCCCTCATGATACGTCGGACACGCTGACGTGTATGTAAATATATATATATATAGTTATGTATATGGAACCGACATGTATACACACACACAGATCTGATGGGTAATATGACATGGCTGTTCTCACATATATATGTATGTAGTTATGTATATGAAACCGACATGTATACACACACACAGATCTGATGGGTAATATGACATGGCTGTTCTCACATATATATGTATGTAGTTATGTATATGAAACCGACATGTATACACACACACACAGATCTGATGGGTTATATGACATGGCTGTTCTCACATATATTCGTTCCAGTTCTTCATTCTTGCTGGACTTCCTCCGTTCACTCATTCTATTCCCCAAACCCCCTTTTCTTTCCTTTCTTTCATAACACGAGATATACACTAGTGCTGTCTTACGTCAAAAGACACACACACACACACACACACACACACACACACACACACACACACACACACACACACACACACACATCTGCCAAATGCTAGGGTGTGTGTGTGTGTGTGTGTGTGTGTGTGTGTGTGTAGTAATCCTCCTGTAGGCAAATAATGGATGAATTGGGACGATTTAATGACACGAGAGAGAGAGAGAGAGAGAGAGAGAGAGAGAGAGAGAGAGAGTAGGCGGGGGGTGGGGGGGAAGTGGATTCAGGAAGTGCTGGCACTGCGTCCGGCTGCAGTGCCAACTGTGGCAGGAAGTGCCAGAAAGACACTGCTACGAGACCACCCCCCACCCCCTCCCTCATACGTAGCCCTTACGTGGCGCGGGGTACGGTGGGCGTGGAGCCAGGAGCCTCGAAACCTGTTGCCAGCGTTATGTCTGGCCTCACCTGCCGTGTGGGACTGTATTGACCGGACAGGAGGAGGAGGGAGGAGGAGGAGGAGGGCCACTGTACGCCACTGAACCAGGTGGGGGAGGAGGAGGAGCGACACCAGCCCGTTAGGGTGAGACTGGCCAGCTGGGGGACCTCCACCACCCCACCCACCCCGCCAGCCAGCCAGCCAGCCAACCCTAGATGCCTGACGGTGAAGTGGGTGGAGCAGGTGGCACTCCTGAGGGAGGTGGTGGTGAGTCAGCTGGTGGAACACGACCCCGTCGGAGCGGTAGTAAGCTGCGCCGAACCACACCTACTGCCTCCAAATAGACGGTTCCTCTCTCCTGAGTCGTTCCCTCCCTTCTTCCTTCCTCTCCCTCTCTTCCTTGGAGGTGTTAGTCTTGGCAGCGTGCTGTGGTCTGTGTGTGTGTGTGTGTGTGTGTGTGTGTAGGGCTCATTATGTTTCGTAATCGCCGACTGACATTATGGGTCGGGTCCCACAAGACGTCATGGCAACCCCGAGTGTTTTATTATCTCTCTCTCTCTCTCTCTCTCTCTCTCTCTCTCTCTCTCTCTCTCTCTCTCTCTCTCTCTCTCTCTCTCTCGTTAGCACCGGGACTTAAAAGCCCAGAGCCTCCGACCTCACTCCCTGACGTCGAGAACCGGACGTCTTTGGCTGCGACTGCCTCGTCAGCGAGTCCCCCAGTGTCTCCTGTGTTCTTGCACTTCGATGTCGTTCGGCGGTGGCGACTGTCACAGTCAATAAATGGTCCACCGGTGTGTGTGTGTGTGTGTGTGTGTGTGTGTGTGTGTGTGTGAGGTAGGGAGGGAGGGAGGCTTGAGTAGAGAGTGTCGACGTGTAATCTTGAGGGAGGCGGGAGCAGACGCTAAGCCGACAGCAGCGAGGTGGTGTGATGTTCGCGCGGGGGTGGGTGGTGTTGGTGGTTCTCCTCCTTCCAGAAGCCATGTCGCAGCCTCACACTTGCTGGGGATGCTCGTGTGTTCCTCAGGCATACACACACACACACACACACACACACACACACACACACACACACACGAACCGAATGAAACAGCAGCTTTCCGGTCAAAGTTATCGCTCTTGAAACAGGGTCAACCTCAGGTCAAAACGACATATTCTCTGCCGTCAGTGAACACCCTTGAGGTAGGGGCAGTGGTCTCGGGTCACGCTGGAGGTCACAGACCCCCATCAGCTTGAGCGACAGTGGTGGGTCAGCTCGGGTCATCATCACCAGCGAGATGGTTTTCATCCAGCACAACCCACGCCAGGCTAGTCCAGGGCTGCGAGGAGATCCTGCAGGAACCAAGACGAAGGATCTGCAGCTGACGAGGCAGGATGTCCATGGATTATCCCCCGGTGACCACGGAAGATATTACTCCTCCTCCTCCTCCTCCTCCTCCTCCTCCTCCTCCTCCCCTTCCTCCTCCTCCCCTTCCTCCTCCTCCCCTTCCTCCTCCTCCTCTTCCTCCTCCTCCTCCTCCCTGGCATGTAGTGTGTGGAGGAAGACTCCCGTCTCAGGATCCTGGACTGGTCTTTTGAGGAGGCACTTGACCCGCTGGTGGAAGTAAGTCATCGTTGCCCATCACCCAGTAGTCGTAATATATGTCATTCTAACCCCCTCCCCCTCCTGTATAACTGGCAACCATCACCACCATCACCCGTTGATGGTGAGGCGTAGCGTGAGTGAGCGGCTCTGCCATCACCAACTAGTGATGGTGAGATGTGAGTGTCACTGGGTTGGTGATGGGGAGGGTGGAGTGTCACCGGCGGCGCCACCATCACCAACGGGGTGATGGGGAGGGTAGACTGTCACCGGCGGCGCCGTCTTCAGGCACCGCTGGTGAGCAGGACTGCGCCAGCGGAACACGGCGAGGTGGGTGACGATACAGTGATCGTTGTCGTAACTCACCTGCGCCGTCCATCACTCCCAACACCTGGTCTTACTGCAGAGGACATGTTGCATCCAGCCTCCAGCAGCAGAGAACAAGTTCCAAACTTCAGCAGCAGAGAACAAGGTCTAACTTTCAGCAGTAGAAAACAAGTTTCAAACTTCAGCAGAAGAGAACAAGATCCAAACTTCAGCAGTAGAGAACAAGATCCAAACTTCAGCAGTAGAGAACACGGTCCAAACTTCAGCAGTAGAGAACAAGATCCAAACTTCAACACTACAGAACAAGATCCAAACTTCAGCAGTAGAGAACAAGATCCAGACTTCAACACTAGAGAACAAGATCCAAACTTCAGCAGCAGAGATCACGGTCCAAACTTCAGCAGTAGAGAACAAGATCCAAACTTCAGCAGCAGAGAACAAGATCCAGACTTCAACACTAGAGAACAAGATCCAAACTTCAGCAGCAGAGATCACGGTCCAAACTTCAGCAGTAGAGAACAAGAGCCAAACTTCAGCAGTAGAGAACAAGATGCAAACTTCAGCAGTAGAGAACAAGATCCAAACTTCAACAATAGAGAACAAGATCCAAACTTCAACACTAGAGAACAAGATCCAAACTTCAGCAGCAGAGATTACGGTCCAAACTTCAACACTAGAGAACAAGATCCAAACTTCAGCAGCAGAGATCACGGTCCAAACTTCAGCAGCAGAGATCACGGTCCAAACTTCAACACTAGAGAACAAGATCCAAACTTCAGCAGCAGAGATCACGGTCCAAACTTCAGCAGCAGAGATCACGGTCCAAACTTCAGCAGTAGAGAACAAGATCCAAACTTCAAGAGGCGTCGTCAACAGACGTGATTGCTCCTCATCGTTTGTCAGTGAACTGCAGAGCCTCGGATCCGTCGATCCTAGAGTAGATTTTGTGTGTCCCCCACAGAGAAGGACCACATCACATCTACCAGGAAGCAGCGAGCGTCTACCTCGTCAGGCACTGACTTTCACTCCACCGTGTGTGTGTGTGTGTGTGTGTGTGTCTGTGTCTGTGTCTGTGTGTGTGTGTGTGTGTGTGTGAGGGGTGGGGGGTTTTGTCCACTTGGCCAGCCTCCATCAAGGGCAACTCCCACTCACGCTCCCCCATCAAGGACAGCCCCCTCATTTCACCTAACCCCCATCAAGGACACACACACACACACACACACACCTTCGCGTCCTCAAGAATCCATTGATATTTTCTGCAATTTGCGACTCGCACTCCCCTTCTTTCATCTTCAAAGGAAGAATTCATCATAAACCAATGTTCAGTCTCTTCTTGCCCTGACGTAAGCTGTCTGTTTGAGCATCTAGGGAGGCGTAGTTGGGATAGAGAGAGAGAGAGAGAGAGAGAGAGAGAGAGAGAGAGAGAGAGAGAGAGAGAGAGAGAGATATGGCCAAACGCGCGATTACGCATCAGTGAATCGTCGCATTTATCCGCAAAAGATCGGAGCATCGAAGTAGCAGACAGTCAGGCGGGCGTCCGCTTGGGTAGGGGGAGGAGATGATAAGTATAGCTCTACGATGTTATAGTTCCTGCTGTCTTGAGGACTCGCACGTCGTCGAAGTCACAGCAAGGTGGAGGCCGGCGGGGGCCGTCTTATATTTAAAGACCAAGGGGGGCGCTGTGGGAGGCGCTGACGGAACAGGGAAGGAAGGATGGATGGGAGACACACGGCCAAACTAAGGAGCCATAACAGTCTTTAAGAATTAGTCCAGCTGGATCGGAATATCTCTGCGAGGCAAACACACAATGTCAGGCCAGTGTTTTCACAGGTTACATTGGTACAGTGAGTGCCCAGGAACGTTTGCCCATGTGTTTACCGGACCACACTCCCCGAGCGAACTCTTGTGTACATTGTGGTGCCAAAGGCCTCCCCCCCTTTTGTAAACTGGCCTCACAAGACGGTTACACGTCCAAGGAGCCACCGCTTGTGTAAACTGTCGACTCGTAACTATGGTATCAAGCTGTTTAAAACCCGGGTAGCAGGCAGGATGGTGTCTGTACGTGGCGAGTCGACTTGACACACACACGCTCTCACTTCCTCACGCATGTCCCACTTCAGGATAATGATGGCATTCGATAGATAACTCCACTATCCCCCTCAACTGACCCCCAGCCCCATTAGAGATAGATAGACAGATTCCCCCACCCCCACACCCTTACCCCCTTTTCCCCGCCAAGCCCCGTCAAGGACACCCTAAGGCCATCGGTGATGGGCTTCCCCCGCTCACGCAGCCCCATCAAGGACAGATATTGCCCCCTCACTCTGCCCCCGTCAAGAAGAACTTGTTCCACGTAACTCAGCCCCATCAAGGACGGATTCCCTTTCCCAGCCCCATCAAGGACGGACTCCCTTCCCTCTCCCCCCCACCCCCCATTCATCTGGCCCCCATCAAGGACAGACTCTCTCCCTCCCATCTCACCCAGCCCCATCAAGGATAAACTTTCCCCCCTCCAACCACCTTCAAACCTAACTAATTTAAATCAGACCTCCAAATAATCCCATTTTCGTGGGCGTTCCCTCCTAACGGTGAAATTTTCAATTACCTTAATGTTCGAACTGTGAAATGCTCAGTTACCTTAATATTCGAACGATGAAATGTCCAGTTACCTTAATGTTCGAACGGTGAAATGCTCAGTTACCTCAATGTTCGAACGGTGGAATGCTGTTACCTTAATATTCAGACTGTGAAATGCTCAGTTACCTCAATGTCCTGACGGTGAAATACTCAGTTACCTCAATGTCCTGACGGTGAAATGCCCCAGTTACCTCAGTGTCCTGACGGTGAAATTCCCATGTGCCTCTCACTCCACGGTTACCCAAAAGTTTGATAAACTCTGCAAATTACTCGGTGAGTCAATGGAGCGCAGGCCCCTCCCGACTGGAGCAAACCTCTGGGGGCAATGGTGAAGAAAATTGATGAATGGAAACATAAACTTTGTAATGTACGAGGATGTCAGGGGAAGATAAGTCGCGAGGAAAAACGTGATGGGGAGGAGGAGGAAGAGGAACAGAATACGACGTAGAAGAAGAAAGAAGGGGCGATAAAGATAAGGCACTGATGTAAGAAGAGAGAAACTGGCTACTGGCCAAAGAGACCTCCTTGAAACTATATATATATATATATATATATATATATATATATATATATATATATATATATATATATATATATATGTATATATATTCCTATGAGTCCACGGGGAAAATGAAACACGAAAAGTTCCCAAGTGCACTTTCGTGTAATAATCACATCATCAGGGGAGACACAAGAGAGAAATATAACAGTCAGTTGATATACGTCGAAGAGACGAAGCTAAGACGCCATTTGGTAAACATGTATATCAACTAGCTGTTATATTTCTCTCTTGTGTCTCCCCTGATGATGTGATTATTACACGAAAGTGCACTTGGGAACTTTTCGTGTTTCATTTTCCCCGTGGACTCATAGGAATATCTTGATCACGCGCAAAATTGTGATCCTTTCCAATATATATATATGTATATATATATATATATATATATATATATATATATATATATATATATATATATATATATATATATTAATGACTTCATTAATTCTCAAGACATCAGTCACTGAGATCAGAAACGCCTCCATTTACATCAAAGAAACATGAACGACCTGCAATGCAAATCTTATCATTAACTTCTTCGGATATTTCTCCCTTTTTTTTTTCCCCCGCCTCTCTGAGATTAAAGCCGACTCTGAGGAGACTGGACCGAGACTGAGCCGACTCGAAGTTGAATCGGAAGTTTTGATGTCAGTATTCCACTGAAGATGAAGTTCTGGGGGTCCGAGGCCCTTTGCCGAAGTCCTAGGAAAGGGGGGCGGCGTGAGGGTGGGGGGGAAAGTTGAGAGGATACCCTGACGAAGACAGTGGTAAAATAGTGAATTAATATTTGCCATCTTAAAGTATTTCAGATCTATTTTTTATTTTTTTCCTCCCTTGCTCTTCGACGAGTATTTGACGATGTGAAAACGAGTGATATGAGACCCTCTCTCTCATGTCATGATGAGGAGGACGACTGAGCGAGTCTTATATCCGATGAGAAACCGTCGCTGTAGATGATTGTAAAAGCATATGTCACAGTCAACCTTAACCTCCTCCCCTTTTATAGGTCATCTTCCCAACGCTCGTGTGCGTGTTTTCTCTCTTCTTTTATCGCATCTCATAACCTTACCTTACAAAAACAGGATTAAGGGATTTGTCCGCGGATCAGCTCGGCTGGTCCTCAGGAAGAAGAAGAAGAAAATAAAACTGACGAAGATATTTAGCTTGATTTTGATGTTCCCAGGAAAGACATGGCTTACACCCCTTGGTCTGGGGTGAGGCAAACGTGTACACTGTATGGCCGGTGGGATAAATCCACCAAAATCATTCCATATTTACTGGCTACATCTACGGTATGGAAGTACGGACTTACGGACGTGTGGACTGCAAATTATACGAAGCATGAGCTTATGACACAACTCATTTACATAACTAATCATGCATACATAGAGTGCACACGAACAGCGAAGGGAGTAAGGTTGTACCGTTGGGCATTACATATATGTGCTGTGTGTGTTGTGTACATACAAACAGCCAAAGGGGGTAAGGTAGTACTCTGGGTCACGTGGTACATGTACTGTGTACACACAAACAGCCAAAGGGGGAAAGGTGGTACTCTGGGTCACGTGGTACATGTACTGTGTACACACAAACAGCCAAGGGGGTAAGGTGGTACTCTGGGTCACTTGGTACATGTACTGTGTACACACAAACAGCCAAGGGGGTAAGGTGGTACTCTGGGTCACGTGGTACATGTACTGTGTACACACAAACAGCCAAGGGGGTAAGGTGGTACTCTGGGTCACTTGGTACATGTACTGTGTACACACAAACAGCCAAGGGGGTAAGGTGGTACTCTGGGTCACTTGGTACATGTACTGTGTACACACAAACAGCCAAGGGGGTAAGGTATTACCCTGGGGAACTACATGTACTGTGTTTACTGCGTGCATACAAACAGTCAAGGGGTTAGGAGTCCCCCAAGGGCACTACGTACATATACTGTGTACACACAAACAGCCAAAGGGGTTATGCTACTACCCTGGGGCACTAGATACTCCCCCTAGGGCACCACTGACCTGTCTGAAGTTCTGGGTGCATGAGAGGAAGAGGATGTAGGAGTTAAACAAGATGCTGGCCACTGTTGCGAGGACCAGGACAGCCGCCACCACCATCAGTGGCATGCTATCCCTCTCTCTCTCACTACACTCGCGTGCTACATTCGCGCACTACACCGCCCTCCGTTGTCCTACCCTTCCCCTCACCGGGCCATCGGCCCAACAGCCCCGGAGGGCAATGGGGTGGCGGGATCAGCGTCCTCGGCCTGGGCCGCACTCGACGTCTCTGGCCATCGTAAATGTTCTTCCTCTACACTGCTGACGGAGTGAAGCACCTGTATGCGCGGTGGCCGCTGCCGTCGTCGTCGTGACCTGACGCACCTGACTCGGGGACGTGGACCCGACCAGACCGACTGAGCTGACTTGACCTGACCTGTCAGGTGTATGACCTGAGCAGGCAGGCAGGCGAGGCGGGGCGTGGGTTGGGGGTTGTGGGAGAGAGAGAGAGAGAGAGAGTCAGTCAGTCAGTCGCTCTTAGAATGGTATGCCTATACTCAAAGCGTTTACCGTTTGTGTTTGGTTCTTCGAGAAGGACTTAATAATTCCTTCACCGGGTCGGGATGGACCTGTTTTTTCCGTTCCATTCTTACTGTTTCAGTGTCCTCTGTTCCTCCATTTCATTCCCCACGGTTCCCTGCGCACATCCTCTACGTCTTCGGTGACATCGTCCACTGCCCGTCACCCTGAGGGGAGAGAGAGAGAGAGAAAGAAAGATGAGAAACACATTATTTCCAAGGCATATTTCCCATCATAAGCTCCTACCTACCTACCTACACACACACACACACACACACACACACACACACACACACACACACAAATCGTTCGTATATTCATCTCACACGAACTTCCAGGGAATGTGTGAGAGGAAGATATATACAAAGCAGAACGTTAAACACAGTGGGAGACCCAGATGGGCGGTTACTGAGTGTGGTGGTGGTGGCGAGGCAGACAGACAGACAGACATACAGGTCTGGGGACGTCCCAAGCAAGAATATGGGGATATCTGGTGTTACCTGTAGATTAAGCGAATCAATATATATATATATATATATATATATATATATATATATATATATATATATATATATATATATATATATATATATATATATTGGCCGTCGTTTTCTGTTGGTCGTTGCCTCCTGTTGTTTGCCGTTGTCTCCAGGTTGGGCCCCTTTTACTTGTTTGTCACCTGTTGGTCGTCGTTTCCCGTTGTTCATTTAACTCCCGTCGGTCGTCGTCTCGTTCGTTCCTCCCGTCGGTCGTAGCTTCGTTCCTCCCGTCGGTCGCGTGTCTACCGTCGGCCGAGGTTCCTCTCCACCCCCTCAACCCAACCCACTGGAAGTGACCCAGATAGACCTGCCAACGCAGGCTAGGGTCGTCGTCGTCGTCGTCGTCGTCCCGGCCCGCCGGAGGGAGTAATTCGAAACTCTCGCTCTTAAAACTACTGAACCTAATTACCTTGGGGAAATATACGTAATGCAGGTTATAGCCGGAGCCATATGTATTTAACACTCTCTCTCTCTCTCTCTCTCTCTCTCTCTCTCTCTCTCTCTCTCTCTCTCTCTCTCTCTCTCTCTCTCACGGCAGATCCAGACGCCCTGATGTTATGGCCAAGAGTGCATTTATCCCCTGAAATTACCGTGTGTCCTTTTATTACTTTTTCTTTTTTTTCTTTCTTTTTTTTTTTTTGATTCGTGTCATCAGCCCATTATGCAAAGGTTTGGATTCCATGGCGTACAGAGGAGGATCCGATAGCCTGACGTGCGATTCAGCCGCTGGCAGTCGGTCGGGAACAGTAGTGAAGCACTTGGGTGCTAGGACGAGGAACCTCCTGAAGAAGGAGGCGAGAGCTGCTTCACCAGCGTTTGTCCCGACACCCACCCACTCCCTCGCCATATATGCCTCATTTCACCGTCCATACACATCTTCCTCCACCCACACATGAGACACTCCATCCCTCGCCGTATATGCCTCATTTCACCGTCCATACACATCTTCCTCCACCCACACATGAGACACTCCATCCCTCGCCGTATATGCCTCATCTCACCGTCCATACACATCTTCCTCCACCCACACATGAGACACTCCATCCCTCGCCGTATATGCCTCATCTCACCGTCCATACACATCTTCCTCCACCCACACATGAGACACTCCATCCCTCGCCGTATATGCCTCATCTCACCGTCCATACACATCTTCCTCCACCCACACATGAGACACTCCATCCCTCGCCGTATATGCCTCATCTCACCGTCCATACACATCTTCCTCCACCCACACATGAGACACTCCATCCCTCGCCGTATATGCCTCATCTCACCGTCCATACACATCTTCCTCCACCCACACATGAGACACTCCATCCCTCGCCGTATATGCCTCATCTCACCGTCCATACACATCTTCCTCCACCCACACATGAGACACTCCATCCCTCGCCGTATATGCCTCATCTCACCGTCCATACACATCTTCCTCCACCCACACATGAGACACTCCATCCCTCGCCGTATATGCCTCATCTCACCGTCCATACACATCTTCCTCCACCCACACATGAGACACTCCATCCCTCGCCGTATATGCCTCATCTCACCGTCCATACACATCTTCCTCCACCCACACATGAGACACTCCATCCCTCGCCGTATATGCCTCATCTCACCGTCCATACACATCTTCCTCCACCCACACATGAGACACTCCATCCCTCGCCGTATATGCCTCATCTCACCGTCCATACACATCTTCCTCCACCCACACATGAGACACTCCATCCCTCGCCGTATATGCCTCATCTCACCGTCCATACACATCTTCCTCCACCCACACATGAGACACTCCATCCCTCGCCGTATATGCCTCATCTCACCGTCCATACACATCTTCCTCCACCCACACATGAGACACTCCATCCCTCGCCGTATATGCCTCATCTCACCGTCCATACACATCTTCCTCCACCCACACATGAGACACTCCATCCCTCGCCGTATATGCCTCATCTCACCGTCCATACACATCTTCCTCCACCCACACATGAGACACCCACGATCCTCCTCTTTACACCATCACGAGCCAATTACCAGCCAGGAGGTTTTCAGTGTCCTGGGTGGAGGGGAATATTACCCTACAGTGAACCCATCCACTCCCACTCCACACACACACCCCAAAAAAATAATCTAATAAAGCCAGTTTTTTTTGCTGTCTCGCCACACCGTTATCAGCGAGATAGGGCGTCACACTGTTATCAGCGAGACAGGGCGCCGTGCGCTACGAACGCTTCCCGTGAGTAAGATTCTAACACCAAACACAACACAGTGAAGCTGTTGATAATAGGAATGATTCAAACAGCAACGTGATTTCGAGAAGGGGTATCATACGGTCCATGATATTTCATACTTCATCTGCTAAGATTACCCATAGAGCAGGTGGACCGACGGAGAGTTTAGGTAAGGGAAGAGCAGTTTCCCCTATCCACGCCCTGCGTCACGTTCCCAGGTGCACTTTCGTGTAATGATTACATCATCAGGGGGAGATACAAGAAGGAAATATAAGTCAGCTGATATACAACGAAAAGACGTAGCTGGGACGCCATATATATATATATATATATATATATATATATATATATATATATATATATATATATATATATATATATATATATATGTATATATATATATATATGTGTGTGTGTGTGTGTGTGTGTGTGTGTGTGTGCTGTACAGCAAGGGTTCCAGCCTGGAGAGTGTCCACTCTCATCTCCCTGTACGCCACACTGACGCTCCCCTCCAACACACGGGCATGTTCCTTTGATCTGTTCCTCTCCTTCACGTCCATCGATTTTTGTTTTACCCCCCCTTGCCTGCCTGCCTGCCTTTGCTTCTTTTCACTCAGCCACATTTCTTATCTTTCAGCCATTCTTTTCTCTTTTTTTTTTCTTCTTTTGGTTTGACCTCTCTCTCTCTCTCTCTCTCTCTCTCTCTCTCTCTCTCTCTCTCTCTCTCTCTCTCTCTCTCTCTCTCTCTCTCTCTCTCTCTCTCTCGGCATCCATCTTTCAGACACATCAAACGTCTCTCTTTCCCTCAGCGAGCGAGATTGTTACGTCAAGTCGGGTACTGTCATTCTTCCGTCTCTCCAGGTCTGGGTCTGTTTGTAAGTCATCTGAGGCGTTCACAACACCGGTAATCAACTGGCCATTCTCTAAAACAGCAACAAAAAACGGCATATTTTTTTTCTCTTCTCTCTCTCTCTCTCTCTCTCTCTCTCTCTCTCTCTCTCTCTCTCTCTCTCTCTCTCTCTCTCTCTCTCTCTCTCTCAGGCTTGGGGGGATGAGGGGGGGTCGTCTTGTTCGTCGTCTCTCTCCTCCTCCTCTTCACACACCCTCTGCAAGGGGAGGATAGATATATACACACCCACCACCTTCCGCTACACTCACGCTGCAACACAGCCCTGCATCCCTTACAAAGACATGCATATCTAATGCTCCCTCTCCTCCCCACACACACAAAAATATGATGGCCGTGCTCATGGATGGAGCAGGCGTGTCGTCGCGCCCTCGCCTCTCCTCAATTACAGACACCTTGCCAGGATTTCCATTTGCGGACCAGCTAATCTGGCATCCTCCTCCTCCTCCTCCTCTCTCTCTCTCTCTCTCTCTCTCTCTCTCTCTCTCTCTCTCTCTCTCTCTCTCTCTCTCTCTCTCTCTCCCTCTCTCTCAGGCTTGGGGGTTGGGGGGTCGTCCGTCGTTTTATTCGTCGTGGTAATATATATCTCTCATTATGAATCAAGCCAGCGGGGGTAATAGCCTTAAATTGTTGCCTCTCATCCTCGCGTCCTCCCTCGTCCATCTGTCTCCTCTCATGGCTTTCGTGTATCGTCATATGTATCCGTTCTCTTCTCTCCCTCCGTCTTTATCGTTCGTGGAAGTGGTGAGGGAGGGGATGGATGGATGCTCAGTGCTTGCGCTTGCCTGGGTTCAACTGACGTGAGGAAACTGGTGTATTTCTCTCTAACCTGCCGATCCCGATAGAGCTCCCGACCGTATATATCCTTCCCCGTGATTATGTTACACACAAGGCTTTCAGCCAGCACTGAGACGGCATCACGACACATGCAGCAGCGTGCTCAGCCCTCGGTCCGGTTCTGCACGTGCGCTCTCTCTCTCTCTCTCTCTCTCTCTCTCTCTCTCTCTCTCTCTCTCTCTCTCTCTCTCTCTCTCTCTCTCTCTCTCCTCTGTTGCTGGCTGAGGGAAAAGGTCCTCCTCAAACTTCCAAGACGGATCGTGTCTTGTATCGCTCGGCTGACCTGACGCGCTCGTTCGTTATCTAGGAAAACTGTCATGGGTATGGCAGGCCGGGCGACGTCTGTCCTAGGAATGGTAAGGTTGGCGACGTCTGTCCTGGGAATGGTAAGACGGGCGACGTCTGTCCTAGGAATGGTAAGGGTGGCGACGTCTGTCCTGGGAATGGTAAGGTTGGCGACGTCTGTCCTAGGAATGGTAAGGTTGGCGACGTCTGTCCTGGGAATGGTAAGACGGGCGACGTCTGTCCTGGGAATGGTAAGACGGGCGACGTCTGTCCTAGGAATGGTAAGGTTGGCGACGTCTGTCCTAGGAATGGTAAGGTTGGCAACGTCTGTCCTGGGAATGGTAGGACGGGCGACGTCTGTCCTAGGAATGGTAAGGTTGGCGACGTCTGTCCTAGGAATGGTTGGACGGACGACGTCTGTCCTAGAAATGGCCGGACGGGCGACATCTGCCTTTGAGCACGACGATACACGACCCTTGCCGAGGTATGATGGCCTGACCCTTCTTTTTTTCCTAACCTGACCCTTGCCAAAGTTAGGTCAAAGGCCGTTCGGATATCGAGGGTAACGTACCGTCGTGCTCCCAGTGATTAAAAATCCTCCGTTTCTGGGCCACTGTACAGTATGAGATCACAGTATAGCCTGTGTGTGTGTGTGTGTGAGGGAGGAGGGAGGTAAAATCCTCGCCTCCGTTGCTGTTACAACCTCCCTGGGGCTTCCGGAAGCCCTGGTGTCGTCGTGCCTCAGGCTTCCTCCCTCCTGGGCCTCCCGGAAGCCAACCTGAGGTTCTCCCGGTGGCTTCCGAGACCGGCGGACCTGGGCGGGGAGCCCCAGCGAGCCTGGGGAAGGAGGAGTGAGAGAGAGAGAGGGAGAGGGAGGGAAGGAGGAGTGAGGGAGAGGGAGGGAGAGAGGGAAGATCCCCTGTCCTCCCGGTGTTCGTAGTGTCTCTCAATAGCGAGAAATCGTGTTGGCCTTCACCTTGCCTGAGTCGGTGTCTCTCTTTCATCCAACTCTCAAAGTCTGTATGCCTTTTTTTTCCGTTATTTATCTCGTTATTTATCTCGTTACTCATCTCGTTATTTCGTTATTTATCTCGTTATTTATCTCGTTATTTTCAGTGGGTGTCTCGTGTTCTCTGTGGTCACTACAGATGTACGAAGCAACCCGTGTGTGGACCTGGGAGAACTCAGATATTTAAGATGGTCGACTTCAACTATTTTCTCTTTTTTTTTTCTCTCTTTATTTTTGATATCCAGTTTTACCATCTGAATCGAGACCCACGACCTGGAGGTTATTACCAGCTGTGTCCATCTGATTTTCCTTTTTCAACCTGTCTATCTATTTGTCTGTCTGTCTGTCTGTCTCTGAGGACGCGAGCTGGCGTTAAGGAAGTGAGGAGGTGAGGGGGGAAACGAACCATAATGTAAGGAGGGGAATCCACCTCATTACTTCCCCTCACACACACACACACACACACACACACACACACGCACACACACCTTTGGCTCACCTCTCTCCCTTACCCCTCCCCTCCCTCCCTCCCCCCACACGAGGCCACTACCACCACACACCACGGAAATAAACCGAGCAACGCCAGGTTAAGGGAGGAGGAGGGAGGTGGATCCTCCTCTCGCGACAAATAAAGAGGTTGCATTTGTCCTTCCCACCTCGTTGACTGATGGCCTTTACGGAGTGCTTTGTGTGTGTGTGTGTGTGTGTGTGTGTGTGTATGTATAGCTGTCTTTGTTCCCCCGGTAGGGTGCATATATTTAGCACTTGTGTGTGTGTGTCTGTGTGTGTCTATGTCTGCGTGTGTATGTAATTACCAATTTGTGATCAAGTACTTGTATTTTACGTGAAGAAAGTTCTACAATCGTGTGGCCACATATCTTGAACTTTCTGCCCCATGGAGTATCCTTTTTTTTTTCTCTAAACCAACGGTAAACTGCCAGCATTCATAGTTTACTTGTTTAGTCTACCCGCAACAAGCCACGGGCCTTACACGTAAACTGTACCTCTTTCAGTCCTCACTCACTAGCTGTTCGTCAGGGATCGGATCACTCTCCTCTCTTCTCTCTTTCCGTGGTGAACGACTCTGTACCCCTCACCCTCTCATTGTACCTCAGCTCTCTTAATTCTGGTGCCATCATAGTCACTCCTCTCCAAAACCTTGTTAATCAGATCTTTGTTGTTTTATGTTCAGTGGCCACACCTGGGGTTTTGTAGGGTCTGATGTTGAAGCATTTCCATTTCCATGAACTTAGATGCAAGTTCATTATTTACCACCGGTGGAATTTCCCCTATTTTTCCCCAGTTGTCCTGATTGGCACTGCGCTCTTGGCTGGACAGCCTGGAGGCAATGTCGACCTCAAGATCTCTCGTGTACGTCATTTCCCCGCTGGGTAATAATGGCGTCGAAAACCCTCTTCCAAGTACCACCGTAAGCTGACGTCATCGTCTTCATTCCTCTTGTGTTTGTGCCACGACTTTGGCATCATCCGCAAACATTAGTTGTGGTTTTTTTTTTAGGCACGAGACCATGACGTCACGTACACCAAGAACTGCACTGGGGCCCCGAGACAGAGCCCTGGGGCACCCCCTGCATCCTTTTACCCACTTCCACAGTGCTAGATCCTCAGCCCAGTGAGGGAGTCTACCCCCACCCGTTCCCTACCGAGGATATACTGCTTTTTTGATCGACCTCCGATGGGGTGCAGTGTGTGTGTGTGTGTGTGTGTGTGTGTGTGTGTGTGTGTGTGTGTGTGTGTGTGTGTGTGTTTACCCTTGACCCTAGTGTTTAAAGAACCTTTAGCCACGTCACAGGTGAGCTCCCCTTCCTCTTCCTAGCCATCAAGACGCTCTCCCTCCACGTCTTTCTCTCCATCTCTCCCTCCTCCTCCTCCTCCTCCTCCTCTCCCTCCTCCTCCTCCTCCTCCTCCTCTTCCTCCTCCTCCTCCTCTTCCACCATCATCACCACCTCCCCCTGCCCCAAGATCTGGGGATAATGAGGACGAACGTGTGAGGTTGACACTGTGAGTGGCAGTGAGGTAGGCTCATCCCCCTCCTGCCTGAGCACCCATCACCTCACACAATCCTGTCTTGTTTCTCCTTTACACCCGAGTTCCCCCTTACCCTCTGAGTGTCCCCCCTTACCCTCTGAGTGTCCCCTTACCCTCTGAGTGTGTCCCCTTACCCTCTGAGAGTCCCCCTTACCCTCTGAGTGTCCCCCTTACCCTCTGAGTGTCCCCCTTACCCTCTGAGTGTCCCCTTACCCCCTGAGTGTCCCCTTACCCTCTGAGTGTCCCCTTACCCCCTGAGTGTCCCCCTTACCCTCTGAGTGTCCCCTTACCCCCTGAGTGTTCCCTTACCCCCTGAGTGTCCTCCTTACCCCCTGAGTGTATCCTTACCCCCTGAGTTTCCCCCCTTACCCCCTGAGTTTCCCCCCTTACCCCCTGAGTTCCCCACGTTGCCCTTGGCCACTGTGTCTTAATGCCAGTCCTCTGTATGACACAGTGGCTCAGTTCTATTAAGTTTACTTATAAATTGGTCTACTTATAAAGTCGGTCTACTTACAAAGTCGTTCACATAATAACCACGTCACCTACAATTACTCTTGAGTGTTTATAGAGTTTGTCTCATGTCGTAATTTCTTTGTTATTATGTTAATTAATTTTCCTGTTCTAAGCTCCGTGTCAGGCAAGTTGAGTATAGCCACTGCTAAGGCACTGGAAGTGACCACTGGAGCAGGACAGAACAAACTGAAATGTATTTACCACTGAGGATTGTGGTAAAGGTCGTACACACACACACACACACACACACACACACACACACACACACACACACACACACACACACGGTACACGTGTTTTTCGGTTAAGCAACGGGACAACCCGATTTTAAAACGCTTTCCCCATAACACAAGAGATAGAGCTGGATTGGCTGTTGATCGTGTAGGAGTACCAGCTGCGTTGGCAGCGAGGGTGTGAGGAGGTGAGGTAGGTACTGGGTAATAGAAGGACCTGGTTGTAGGCAGCCAGCATACTCTCGTAGTCACTAGTCTACGCACAAGTCCCACCAGAAACATCGAAGTCCATCCAGCCTCTCCACCCCAGCCAGTCTCTCTCTCTCTCTCTCTCTCTCTCTCTCTCTCTCTCTCTCTCTCTCTCTCTCTCTCTCTCTCTCTCTCCCCGTCGTCCGGCTTAAGCAGGTAAGTCCTTGCCCCTCGAGCAGCCCAGCCACCTCACAGACACTCGGGGCTCAGGTGTGCACCAAGGGAAATAACTCAAGGATCAAGAGGATGTATAACAGATCCGGGCACACGCGGTGGGAGGGAGGAACAGTGAGAGGGAGGGAGGGAGAGGCACCCTTCAAGCAGTGGATAAGAGGCGGTCGACGCTGGGACAG
>NC_092237.1:10039800-10117300 GCF_036320965.1 Panulirus ornatus
CTTGCGCTACCTCGCATATTATATATATATATATATATATTGTGTGTTTTATCGTATCGATCTGTTTGTTACAGCTCAAACTACTGCTGTATATTTAATGTATTTATTTCTATTCATATTTGGTTAAATCTATGATAGTGTGGCATTTTGTTTAACTGCTTCCCGGAACCTGTTCGACGGTGAAGGTATTTACTGGCGACAATCCTTCACATTTCAGTCGATCGTTGGGCTTTCTAGGAAGGGATTATTAATTATGGACGACTGGGTCGCCCGAGTGGGGGCCAGGAGCTGGCGAGGTGGCTCTGAGGGTACGAGTCTCACTGTGGTCACCCTAGGTTGATGGGTAGGTTGAGTGTGGTCGGTTGATGGGTTGGTGTAGCCTAGGTTGATGGGGTAGATTGAGTGTGGTGGGTTGATGAGGTGGTGTAGCCTAGATTGATGGGTAGTTTGAGAGTGGTCGGTTGATGAGGTGGTGTAGCCTAGGTTGATGGGGTAGATTGAGTGTGGTGGGTTGATGAGGTGGTGTAGCCTAGGTTGATGGGGTAGATTGAGTGTGGTGGGTTGATTGGATGGTGTAGCTTAGGTTGATGGGGTAGATTGAATGTGGTGGGTTGATGAGGTGGTGAAGCTTAGGTTGATGGGGTAGGTTGAGTGTGGTCGGTTGATGAGGTGGTGTAGCCTAGATTGATGGGTAGTTTGGATGTGGTGGGTTGATGGGTTGATGTAGCTTAGGTTGATGGGGTAGATTGAGTGTGGTCGGTTGATGGGTTGGTGTAGCTTAGGTTGATGGGGTAGATTGAGTGTGGTGGGTTGATGGGATGGTGTAGCTTAGGTTGATGGGGTAGATTGAGTGTGGCGGGTTGATGAGGTGGTGTAGCCTAGATTGATGGGGTAGATTGAGTGTGGTGGGTTGATGGGATGGTGAAGGGATGTGGGTGGTGTTGATGATCACTGTGGGTGTAGACAGTCACCCACACACATAATGGTGTACATAAAGGTAGAACACACACAATGGTGTACATAAAGGTACAATGAACCTTCTAAAATCATTCTTGTGCTGTCCACAGTCACAAATTCTATGTTCATTTATTTCATTCATCCACAACTTGACTCCTACTCTAAAAGCATCTTCATTTACATCTTTTTTTTTTTTTGTATAATAAATTTCTTGTTCCATCTCTGCAGTCTTTCGAGGCACTGTATTCAGAACTGGTCTCGCTGTTGACATGATCAAAGGTCGTGTTCCAGTAATACCTCACTCCCTACGTCTGCCTTCAGACCGGAGCTGGAGCAGAGATGTGCGTGCGCACACACACACACACACACACACACACACGCACGCACGCACGCACACACACACACACACACACACACACACACACACACACACACACACACACACACACACTGAAGCAGCTTTTAATTATCAGTTATTCGTAGATAAAGTCGGATTTTCGTTGAAGTGGCTCAAATTGGGTTTTCCTCTGGATGCGTCGGCGTTGCTCCTGTGACACGGTCGTCCCAGTTGCATCGTCCAGGGGGAAGGTTCTTCTACGTCGAGAGATATTTTGGGGCTCTTGTTCCACACTGTGAGCTGAGAGGCCAGGTTGGTCCCAGCCCACACAGTGTGAGTTGAGAGGCCAGGTTGGTCCCTTGCTCCACGCTATGAGCTGAGAGGCCAGGTTGGTCCCAGCCCACACAGTGTGAGTTGAG
Source organism: Panulirus ornatus (assembly GCF_036320965.1). Classification (NCBI taxonomy): domain Eukaryota; kingdom Metazoa; phylum Arthropoda; class Malacostraca; order Decapoda; family Palinuridae; genus Panulirus; species Panulirus ornatus. The sequence goes on from NC_092237.1 coordinate 10,041,514, forward strand.
AGGCTAGGTTGGTCCCTTGCTCCACACTGTGAGCTGAGAGGCCAGATGGACCCGGCCCACACAGTGTGAGCTGAGAGGCCAGGTTGGTCCCTTGCTCCACGCTATGAGCTGAGAGGCCAGGTTGGTCCGCCGCCGGCCCACCACACTGTGAGCTGAGAGGCCAGGTGGGCCCGGCCCCCCACACTGTGAACTGAGAGGCCAGGTTGGTCCCTTACCCCATACTGTGAGCTGAGAGGCCGGGTAGGTCCCTTACCCCACACTGTGAGCTGAGAGGCCGGGTAGGTCCCTTACCCCACACTGTGAGCTGAGAGGCCAGGTTGGTCCCTTACCCCACGCTGTGAGCTGAGAGGCCAGGTTGGTCCGGCCTCCCCCCCCCCCCCCACACTCTGAGCTGAGAGGCCAGGTGGGCCCGGCCCCCCACACTGTGAACTGAGAGGCCAGGTAGGTCCCTTACCCCACACTGTGAGTTGAGAGGCCAGGTGGGCCCGACCCCCCCACACTGTGAGCTGAGAGGCCAGGTGGGCCCGGCCCCTCCACACTGTGAGCTGAGAGACCAGGTGGTCTCCGGCTACACTAACACTATATAAGTTGTTGATTTATATGCCTGAGTGATCGTTGCCCAGACTGGACCTCACCACATGCGCTGCCCTCACTCTACCCCAGCCCTAGCCAACCCCGCACTCGCCCGCCCGCCCTCCGCCCCGGTCACAACCCCAACCCCTCCACAGGCACCCTAAGGACCTGTGACATTTGCCTAATCGACTTTACTCTGTCGGGGCTCGAGGGCGCGATTGATTTCGTGCTGCAGGCTATTGAAGGTGTTGTGGGGGAGGACCCACTCCCACGTCCTGTACCGCGCCTTCCCCCCCGCAGTAACTCTCCTCCCTACTCCCACATCTACCATGACTACAATCCTTGTTTCCCCTCTACCATAACCTCACAATCCCCCGGGCCCATGCACCATCATCCCTTTCAGCCTCGTCATATCATAATCCCTTTTCTTATTGTATCATAATTCCCCTTCCTCCTCCTCCTCCTCCTCCTCCTCCTCCACCTCCTCCTCCTCCTCCTCCTCCTCCTCCTCCTGCCCCCGTCATCCTCCTCCTCCTCCTCCTCCTCCTCCTCCTCCTCCTCCTCCTCCTCCTCCTCCTCCTCCTCCTCCTGCCCCCGCCATCCCGCCTGGCCCTGGTATCTTCAGCCAATCTCTCCACATCCACGGCAAAGGTCGGACGCAGGAGGGCGGGTCCTCGTGCGCCGCTGAACAGATAAACCGTAATCGCGTCTGAGGAAATGTGAGGATCGGGAGAACAGTGCCACGAGTCCCCCCCCCCCCCCCCAGTCATGAACGGTACCAACCTGGCCTCGTGTGGCACCTGAGTGGCCACAAGGCCATCATCCTGGCCTCGTGTGGCACCTGAGTGGCCACTATGCCATCATCCTGGCCTCGTGTGGCCCATCACTAGCCACTAGGCCCTCATCCTGGCCTCGTGTGGCCCATCACTAGCCACTAGGCCCTCATCCTGGCCTCGTGTGGCCCATCACTAGCCACTAGGCCATCATCCTGGCCTCGTGTGGCCCATCACTAGCCGCAAGGCTATCATCCTGGCTCGTGTGGCCCATCACTAGCCACTAGGCCCTCATCCTGGCCTCGTGTGGCCCATCACTAGCCACTAGGCCATCATCCTGGCCTCGTGTGGCCCATCACTAGCCACTAGGCCATCATCCTGGCCTCGTGTGGCCCATCACTAGCCACTAGGCCTCATCCTGGCCTCGTGTGGCCCATCACTAGCCACTAGGCCCTCATCCTGGCCTCGTGTGGCCCATCACTAGCCACTAGGCCTCATCCTGGCCTCGTGTGGCCCATCACTAGCCACTAGGCCATCATCCTGGCCTCGTGTGGCCCATCACTAGCCACTAGGCCTCATCCTGGCCTCGTGTGGCCCATCACTAGCCACTAGGCCATCATCCTGGCCTCGTGTGGCCCATCACTAGCCACTAGGCCATCATCCTGGCCTCGTGTGGCCCATCACTAGCCGCAAGGCCATCATCCTGGCCTCGTGTGGCCCATCACTAGCCACTAGGCCCTCATCCTGGCCTCGTGTGGCCCATCACTAGCCACTAGGCCTCATCCTGGCCTCGTGTGGCCCATCACTAGCCACTAGGCCCTCATCCTGGCCTCGTGTGGCCCATCACTAGCCACTAGGCCATCATCCTGGCCTCGTGTGGCCCATCACTAGCCACTAGGCCATCATCCTGGCCTCGTGTGGCCCATCACTAGCCACTAGGCCATCATCCTGGCCTCGTGTGGCCCATCACTAGCCACTAGGCCATCATCCTGGCCTCGTGTGGCCCATCACTAGCCACTAGGCCATCATCCTGGCCTCGTGTGGCCCATCACTAGCCACTAGGCCATCATCCTGGCCTCGTGTGGCCCATCACTAGCCACTAGGCCTCATCCTGGCCTCGTGTGGCCCATCACTAGCCACTAGGCCTCATCCTGGCCTCGTGTGGCCCATCACTAGCCACTAGGCCATCATCCTGGCCTCGTGTGGCCCATCACTAGCCACTAGGCCTCATCCTGGCCTCGTGTGGCCCATCACTAGCCACTAGGCCATCATCCTGGCCTCGTGTGGCCCATCACTAGCCACTAGGCCTCATCCTGGCCTCGTGTGGCCCATCACTAGCCACTAGGCCTCATCCTGGCCTCGTGTGGCCCATCACTAGCCACTAGGCCTCATCCTGGCCTCGTGTGGCCCATCACTAGCCACTAGGCCTCATCCTGGCCTCGTGTGGCCCATCACTAGCCACTAGGCCATCATCCTGGCCTCGTGTGGCCCATCACTAGCCACTAGGCCATCATCCTGGCCTCGTGTGGCCCATCACTAGCCACTAGGCCCTCATCCTGGCCTCGTGTGGCCCATCACTAGCCACTAGGCCATCATCCTGGCCTCGTGTGGCCCATCACTAGCCACTAGGCCATCATCCTGGCCTCGTGTGGCCCATCACTAGCCACTAGGCCATCATCCTGGCCTCGTGTGGCCCATCACTAGCCACTAGGCCCTCATCCTGGCCTCGTGTGGCCCATCACTAGCCACTAGGCCCTCATCCTGGCCTCGTGTGGCCCATCACTAGCCACTAGGCCATCATCCTGGCCTCGTGTGGCCCATCACTAGCCACAAGGCCATCATCCTGGCCTCGTGTGGCCCATCACTAGCCACTAGGCCCTCATCCTGGCCTCGTGTGGCCCATCACTAGCCACTAGGCCCTCATCCTGGCCTCGTGTGGCCCATCACTAGCCACTAGGCCCTCATCCTGGCCTCGTGTGGCCCATCACTAGCCACTAGGCCATCATCCTGGCCTCGTGTGGCCCATCACTAGCCACTAGGCCCTCATCCTGGCCTCGTGTGGCCCATCACTAGCCACTAGGCCCTCATCCTGGCCTCGTGTGGCCCATCACTAGCCACTAGGCCCTCATCCTGGCCTCGTGTGGCCCATCACTAGCCACTAGGCCCTCATCCTGGCCTCGTGTGGCCCATCACTAGCCACTAGGCCCTCATCCTGGCCTCGTGTGGCCCATCACTAGCCACTAGGCCATCATCCTGGCCTCGTGTGGCCCATCACTAGCCACTAGGCCTCATCCTGGCCTCGTGTGGCCCATCACTAGCCACTAGGCCTCATCCTGGCCTCGTGTGGCCCATCACTAGCCACTAGGCCATCATCCTGGCCTCGTGTGGCCCATCACTAGCCACTAGGCCCTCATCCTGGCCTCGTGTGGCCCATCACTAGCCACTAGGCCATCATCCTGGCCTCGTGTGGCCCATCACTAGCCACTAGGCCTCATCCTGGCCTCGTGTGGCCCATCACTAGCCACTAGGCCATCATCCTGGCCTCGTGTGGCCCATCACTAGCCACTAGGCCATCATCCTGGCCTCGTGTGGCCCATCACTAGCCACTAGGCCCTCATCCTGGCCTCGTGTGGCCCATCACTAGCCACTAGGCCATCATCCTGGCCTCGTGTGGCCCATCACTAGCCACTAGGCCATCATCCTGGCCTCGTGTGGCCCATCACTAGCCACTAGGCCATCATCCTGGCCTCGTGTGGCCCATCACTAGCCACAAGGCCATCATCCTGGCCTCGTGTGGCCCATCACTAGCCACTAGGCCCTCATCCTGGCCTCGTGTGGCCCATCACTAGCCACTAGGCCCTCATCCTGGCCTCGTGTGGCCCATCACTAGCCACTAGGCCCTCATCCTGGCCTCGTGTGGCCCATCACTAGCCACTAGGCCATCATCCTGGCCTCGTGTGGCCCATCACTAGCCACTAGGCCCTCATCCTGGCCTCGTGTGGCCCATCACTAGCCACTAGGCCCTCATCCTGGCCTCGTGTGGCCCATCACTAGCCACTAGGCCCTCATCCTGGCCTCGTGTGGCCCATCACTAGCCACTAGGCCCTCATCCTGGCCTCGTGTGGCCCATCACTAGCCACTAGGCCCTCATCCTGGCCTCGTGTGGCCCATCACTAGCCACTAGGCCATCATCCTGGCCTCGTGTGGCCCATCACTAGCCACAAGGCCATCATCCTGGCCTCGTGTGGCCCATCACTAGCCACTAGGCCCTCATCCTGGCCTCGTGTGGCCCATCACTAGCCACTAGGCCTCATCCTGGCCTCGTGTGGCCCATCACTAGCCACTAGGCCATCATCCTGGCCTCGTGTGGCCCATCACTAGCCGCAAGGCCATCATCCTGGCCTCGTGTGGCCCATCACTAGCCGCAAGGCTATCATCCTGGCCTCGTGTGGCCCATCACTAGCCACTAGGCCCTCATCCTGGCCTCGTGTGGCCCATCACTAGCCACTAGGCCATCATCCTGGCCTCGTGTGGCCCATCACTAGCCACTAGGCCTCATCCTGGCCTCGTGTGGCCCATCACTAGCCACTAGGCCATCATCCTGGCCTCGTGTGGCCCATCACTAGCCACTAGGCCATCATCCTGGCCTCGTGTGGCCCATCACTAGCCACTAGGCCATCATCCTGGCCTCGTGTGGCCCATCACTAGCCACTAGGCCCTCATCCTGGCCTCGTGTGGCCCATCACTAGCCACTAGGCCATCATCCTGGCCTCGTGTGGCCCATCACTAGCCACTAGGCCTCATCCTGGCCTCGTGTGGCCCATCACTAGCCACTAGGCCATCATCCTGGCCTCGTGTGGCCCATCACTAGCCACTAGGCCTCATCCTGGCCTCGTGTGGCCCATCACTAGCCACTAGGCCCTCATCCTGGCCTCGTGTGGCCCATCACTAGCCACTAGGCCATCATCCTGGCCTCGTGTGGCCCATCACTAGCCACTAGGCCATCATCCTGGCCTCGTGTGGCCCATCACTAGCCACTAGGCCATCATCCTGGCCTCGTGTGGCCCATCACTAGCCACTAGGCCATCATCCTGGCCTCGTGTGGCCCATCACTAGCCACTAGGCCTCATCCTGGCCTCGTGTGGCCCATCACTAGCCACTAGGCCTCATCCTGGCCTCGTGTGGCCCATCACTAGCCACTAGGCCCTCATCCTGGCCTCGTGTGGCCCATCACTAGCCACTAGGCCCTCATCCTGGCCTCGTGTGGCCCATCACTAGCCACTAGGCCCTCATCCTGGCCTCGTGTGGCCCATCACTAGCCACTAGGCCTCATCCTGGCCTCGTGTGGCCCATCACTAGCCACTAGGCCCTCATCCTGGCCTCGTGTGGCCCATCACTAGCCACTAGGCCATCATCCTGGCCTCGTGTGGCCCATCACTAGCCACTAGGCCATCATCCTGGCCTCGTGTGGCCCATCACTAGCCACTAGGCCATCATCCTGGCCTCGTGTGGCCCATCACTAGCCACTAGGCCATCATCCTGGCCTCGTGTGGCCCATCACTAGCCACTAGGCCTCATCCTGGCCTCGTGTGGCCCATCACTAGCCACTAGGCCCTCATCCTGGCCTCGTGTGGCCCATCACTAGCCACTAGGCCCTCATCCTGGCCTCGTGTGGCCCATCACTAGCCACTAGGCCATCATCCTGGCCTCGTGTGGCCCATCACTAGCCACTAGGCCTCATCCTGGCCTCGTGTGGCCCATCACTAGCCACTAGGCCTCATCCTGGCCTCGTGTGGCCCATCACTAGCCACTAGGCCATCATCCTGGCCTCGTGTGGCCCATCACTAGCCACTAGGCCATCATCCTGGCCTCGTGTGGCCCATCACTAGCCACTAGGCCATCATCCTGGCCTCGTGTGGCCCATCACTAGCCACTAGGCCCTCATCCTGGCCTCGTGTGGCCCATCACTAGCCACTAGGCCATCATCCTGGCCTCGTGTGGCCCATCACTAGCCACTAGGCCATCATCCTGGCCTCGTGTGGCCCATCACTAGCCACTAGGCCCTCATCCTGGCCTCGTGTGGCCCATCACTAGCCACTAGGCCCTCATCCTGGCCTCGTGTGGCCCATCACTAGCCACTAGGCCATCATCCTGGCCTCGTGTGGCACCTTCAAGGTAATGGATTAAAGAAGTTACCCCCTGTAACGTCTCTCTCTCTCTCTCTCTCTCTCTCTCTCTCTCTCTCTCTCTCTCTCTCTCTCTCTCTCTCTCTCTCTCTCTCTCTCTCTCTCTCTCTCTCTCTCTCTCTTCTGGGGACCCCAACGAGAGCGCCTCCTCGCGCGTATGATTTGCGTGCGTACATTTCGTAATTGTGTATCGTTGTTGAACGCACGTGATTAGTACCACGTTGAGCGTGAACAGCCGGAGGTTCAGTGAGTCGAGGTTGTGGAATGCCTTGTTCTTGGCCCCCATCACAGTGTGTGTGTGTGTGTGTGTGTGTGCGTGTGACGGGAGATGGAAGCGCGCAGATGGTCGAGAAGCCCGTAGGAGGCAACAAGCCAGCGCGTGCTTATCTCCCTCGCCTGTCTCCGTGATGGTGATGTGGTCGACGTAGGTGTCAACAGCTCCTCATTCATCACACACACACACACACACACACACACACACACACACACACACACACACACACACGTGTGTGTGTGGTGGGTTGGGGGAGAGAGAGAGGCCCCCCTCCTTGTTGAACACCACTTCGTCAGAAGAACATATTATGACTCCACTTCCCCCTGGGGCTCGACCCGGTAACCCGCCCGTGCCACCTCAGTGGACGATCTTCCCGGTCTGTGTTGATCTGTGCCCTCCATCCTGCTGGGTCGAGTCTCTCCACCCTGATGTCATCCCCCCGGCCCCCTCACACTCTCTAGCATCTAGGGTGTCACTCGTTGGCAGCTGGCGTGACAGCAGCAGTGCTACAGCTCAAGACACCTGCTGCTTTGAGGGGCGTCATGGGCAGGTGCTGTGAGCGGGCGGCGCTAGGGAAACCCTCTCTTAAATTCTTACTCGACCTCCTCCCTCTTTCCCTCACCTCACCTGTGGCTCGCTCCAACACGGGAGTCAGTTGGGCGAAGGTAAACCTTGATCTCGACAGAGCATTGATAAACTCCATGATGTCTGTCCTCCGTCAGCTGTGTACATCTCCTTCAGGTTAAAGAATTGTGGGAGGACAGTCCAGAGACAGACACAGACGACTGACGAAGGAAAGAGTCGTCTAGAGGTGATCCAAGATCCGACGAAGGAACCAGTTTACAGAAGCGTTGCCTCTGGCAAAAGACGCGGTTCGATGTTGCTCAGCGTGTTTTAAAAAGTCGGGTCTACGGACGATATGGATGCCAAGAAGCAGTGAGGCACTGACCTTGCTTAGTGCCAGTGGGGTGTGTGTGTGTGTGTGTTGACGCGACCCTGTCCCACATACCTATGCATCTGTCCTCACCGTCTCAGCCGAGCACCTGGATCCATAATACATCACAGAGACCCGAGTGTGTGTGTGTGTATGTGTCGACATGTCCTGCATCACGAACCACCGTCACAGGGGTAAAACTGCGCACTCGGACCCATGATGGGGAGGGTAATGTAATCATGTAACTACAACCCGCGTCCTTTTGGGGGAGTTAGTGTAATTACGTGATTATCTTCGTCCTTTTGACGTAATCATGTGTCTAGCCTTGTCCTTTGGGGTGTCGGTGTGATGACGTAGCCCTCTTTGTCCTGTGTGAATCAAATGTAATTACGTAACTGTCGCCGTAATGTAATTACGTAACTATCCCAATCCTTTGGGGAGTTTGACTGATCATGTAACTGTTTTCGTCCTTTGTGAGATCAGTGTAATTACGTGACTCTCTTTCGTCCTTTGGGAGTCAATATGATTACATAACCTTCTTCGTAATGTAATTACGTAATTATCCTCGTCGTCTGGGGAGTAAATGTAATCATGTAACTGTCTTCGGTCTTTGGAGAGTTGGTGGAACTAAGATCCTGCTTCGTCCTTGGAAAGTTAATGTAATTATGTGATTATTTTCACGCAGATAATCAAGTTGTTTTAAGTCGATTATTGTGATTTCCTCGTCAGTGTATCACTGCACAGTGATCTTTACTCGACCTGCGGTGGTTGGCACTGTAGTGCCTGAGAGCTGAGCCCCTTCGTTATCACTGCAGTCACTGCTGCTGTAATGACGACATCACTGCTGCTCCAGTCACTGCAGGAGAGTCACATTCTTATGGTTTCTTATTGAATCACTGCAACACTGCACCACTATTGCCAGTGAATCACTGCATTGCTGTTACGAGTGAATCACTGCATCAGTATTGCTAGACGGTGGATCACTGTACGTCTGTTACCATTTGGTTAACAGAACCACTATCACCAGTGTATCACTGCAACTTTATAACCAGTGGATTGCTATGCCTCTATTAACAGTGAGTCACTGCACCGATAATGGCACACCATTCAATCACTTAATCACTGTCAGTCACTGCGTCTCCCAAACACCACTGCATCAACCAGTCACTGTGAAAGCACCATTGACACAAAATCACTGCTTCACTGGGCTCTCTCTGGCCTGCTCATGTCACTGTATCACAGTCAACACCCGTATCACTGTTCATGGCTGGGGCTGCGATCATCCGTGTACACAGGAAACATTGCGTCTGGCCAAGTCTCTCTCTCTCTCTCCTCTCCTCTCCTCTCCTCTCTTCTCCTCTCCTCTCCTATCTCTCTCTCTCTCTCTCTCTCTCTCTCTCTCTCTCTCTCTCTCTCTCTCTCTCTCTCTCTCTCTCTCTCTCTCTCTCAGACCTCAAAAGCAGCCGAACTCTAGGTGAGGATATGTTGTCTGTGTGTTGGAGGACCTCATCTCCCCGTTCTGGCTGTGTTGCTGGTGCATGGCGGTATGAAGCCCTGCCTCATGATCATCCACCCCCTCACCCATCCCTCTCCTCCTCCTCCTCCTCTTCCTCCTCCTCTTCCTCCTCCTCCTCCTCCTCATCCTCCTCCTCTTCCTCTTCCTCTTCCTCCAGTATATGTCACTGGTGTGTGTATCTCTACCTGCTGTGGCTGCGGGAAAGGCTGTGTGGCTTTGGAGACCACAGACATACTCGCTAAACAGACAGACAAACAGACAGACAGACAGAACACAGAGGCGTGTTCAGTACAGACGAGGGACGTGGAGATATCTGCTCTTTGAGGTTCAGGGGTTCGACTCCCACTGGTTTCTCCTCTTTCGTTCGGGAACTCTGACGCCCCGCCGCTCGTTGAAGTAGTCCAATGGCATGACACTGTGGCCTCCGTGTGTGTGTGGGAGGATCCCGGGGCCGTATCCCCGTGTTTGGGATGGGGAATCCCGGGGCCGTATCCCCGTGTTTGGGAGGGGAATCCCGGGGCCGTATCCCCGTGTGTGTGTGGGAGGATCCCGGGGTCGTATCCCCGTGTGTGTGTGGGAGGATCCCGGGGCCGTATCCCCGTGTGTGGGAAGGGGGAATCCCGGGGCCGTATCCCCGTGTGTGGGAGGGGAATCCCGGGGCCGTATCCCCGTGTTTAGGAGGGGAATCCCGGGGTCGTATCCCCGTGTGTGGGAGGGGAATCCCGGGGCCGTATTCCCGTGTGGAATCCCAGCTGTCATCACAACCACGTCAATTAGCGTGGTGTCGGTGCTTGACCTCGCTGCCACCATCCTGCCCACGTCAATTCACCGGCGGGGCGGCACCACGTAAATCAGCCCCTTGACCCTGAACCCTTGACATTTGACCCACTCTGACCCGCGTGGAATGAGGAGGTGTAGGGAGTGGAAACAATCCCCAGTTTTAAGAATAAACTTTGAAGGGGGAAGGAAGGAAGGGGGGAGTAAAGGTAAATAAATTATTTAATGATGTGCAAGACGTAAGGCTGAGGAAGGGTCGAGTTTTCGTAATTGTTAGAGTCGATCGGCGCCTCGTAGGTGCGTATGTGTGTGTGTGTGTGTGTGTGTGTGTGTGTGTGTGTGTGTGTCTGATGTGTGTGTGTATGTTCCTCATGATGGCTGTGTACGCCGAGCGTGTGTGTTGACCCACGTGTGTGTGTGTCTGTGTCTGTGTGTGTGTGTGTCTGTGTCTGTGTGTGTGTGTCTGTGTGTGTGTGTGTGTGTGTGTGTGTCTGTGTGTGTGTGTGTGTGTGTGTCTGTGTCTGTGTGTGTGTGTGTCTGTGTCTGTGTGTGTGTGTGTCTGTGTGTGTGTGTGTGTGTGTGTGTGTCTGTGTGTGTGTGTGTCTGTGTCTGTGTATGTGTGTGTGTGTGTGTGTGTGTGTGTGTGTGTGTGTGTGTGTGTGTGTGTGTGTGTGTGTTCTATACTGACAGGATACGGGGAACACAGGCCACGAAAGCAGATGTTAGGTCTCTCTCTCTCTCTCTCTCTCTCTCTCTCTCTCTCTCTCTCTCTCTCTCTCTCTCTCTCTCTCTCTCTCTCTCTCTCCTCTCTCTCGACCTCTGTTCAGGTCAGAGGCCAGAAAGGCTATCCATTACCCCAAGGCTAGCGCCCCCGCGCCGTCGGGCTCCGAAGGGTCGTTCTCGGGACGTAAGGGGAGGAAAGAGGGAAGGAAGGTGCTGACAGACAGAGGATGAGGGATGGACTGATGGAGGATACTGAGAGAGAGAGAGAGAGAGAGAGAGAGAGAGAGAGAGAGAGAGAGAGAGAGAGAGAGAGAGAGAGAGAGTAGGGGGGAGGTAGGAGGAGAGACACGGGATGGGGAAGAGGAGGGAAGGAAGGGGAGAGGCATGGAACACTCAGGAGGAAGGAGGAGCCGCCTGCCTCCCTACCTCCCATCTCCTCTGGACCTGTCATTTGGCATTGCTCATGTTCCTGAGGGATCGATCCACCCCCACACCTTACAGCTCCCACCCAGGACCAGTGACCCAGCCACCTAGCTCCAGCCCAGGACCAGTGACCCAGCCACCTAGCTCCAGCCCAGGACCAGTGACCCAGCCACCTAGCTCCAGCCCAGGACCAGTGACCCAGCCACCTAGCTCCCACCCAGGACCAGTGACCCAGCCACCTAGCTCCCACCCAGGACAAGTGGCCCAGCCACCTAGCTGCCACCCAGGACCAGTGACCCAGCCCCCTAGCTGCCACCCAGGACCAGAGACCCAGCCACCTAGCTCCAGCCCAGGACCAGTGACCCAGCCACCTAGCTCCAGCCCAGGACCAGTGACCCAGCCACCTAGCTCCCACCCAGGACCAGTGACCCAGCCACCTAGCTTCCACCCAGGACCAGTGACCCAGCCCCCTAGCTGCCACCCAGGACCAGTGACCCAGCCACCCAGCTCCAGCCCAGGACCAGTGACCCAGCCACCTAGCTCCCACCCAGGACCAGTGACCCAGCCACCTAGCTTCCACCCAGGACCAGTGACCCAGCCACCTAGCTCCCACCCAGGACAAGTGGCCCAGCCACCTAGCTCCCACCCAGGACAAGTGGCCCAGCCACCTAGCTGCCACCCAGGACCAGTGACCCAGCCACCTAGCTGCCACCCAGGACCAGAGACCCAGCCACCTAGCTCCCACTCAGGGCCGGACCCCAAGCCCCAAAACATCTACTCAGTCAGGGCTAGGCCTCTCGCACCCTACCTCCCACCCTCCCAGCCAGAACACCTTCAGCTCTTGAAACCAAGTACTGATTTGGTGTTGTACCAGGTGATGAGATCTGACCTTGTATTAGGTAGTAGGGTAGTCTCATACCAGGTAGTGGAGTGGTTGTATACCAGGTAGTGTGGTAGTCTTATACCAGGTAGTAGGACAGTAAGTGGGGTAAGTGGGTTGCTATATGTGGGTAGTTTTGCATAATGTAGGCTTGGGTAGGCTGCATAATGTAGGCTGGGGTAGGCTGCCTAAGGTAAGATGGGGTCGGCTGCCTAAGGTAGGCTGGGGTAGGCTGCCTAAGGTAAGCTGGGGTAGGCTGCCTAAGGTAAGATGGGGTCGGCTGCCTAAGGTAGGCTGGGGTAGGCTGCCTAAGGTAAGCTGGGGTAGGCTGCCTAAGGTCGCGCCCGGCCACCTCACACCAGAGCGCCTTCGTCAACAGAGGACTGTGTTCACTGGGCCACTGTCTCCTGCCCGGAGCGCCATCATCTTCCGGTCTGTGGACGACTCGAGTGTCAACAAGCGCCAGAGAGAGCTAGGGTGGGCCAAGGAGTGCTAGGGAGGGCCAAGGAGTGCTAGGGAGGGCCAAGGAATGCGAGTATAGGCTAAGGAGTTTTGAGTTGGCCTAGTTCTCCCAAAGATTGCTAGAGTGGGCCAAGGAGTACCAGGGTGGGCCAAGGAGTGCCAGGGTGGGCCAAGGAGTGCCAGGGTGGGCCAAGGAGTGGTAGTGGGCGTTGGGACAGTGTTTTCGGTACTCTGCCTCCGTAGCCTCCGTCAGATGCCACTCAGTACACTCTCCCAACATGTCTTTACCCTGTCAGGTCTCCCCTCTCCCACCAGTGTCGTCAGGGTACGCTCCCACAGCGTCCCCAGGATACACTCCCCACATTACCCCAGGGTGCTCTTCCCCAGCGTGGCCCAGGGTACTCTTGCCCACCATAGCATGAAAACAACGTCCAGTGAACCCCTCCCCTCCTGAAATCGAAGACGACGTCTGTATACGTCTATGTATTACGTCATTACAGCGATGGTCCAGCTGACACGAGTGTGACCCTGATTATATGATCAATACAGGAGTCCTTGATCAATACAGGAGTCTATGTATTAATCAGATCCATAACTCCTCTATTCTCATGAGCCTCACAAGCGCCGTTATCTTCGTCTGCGTCGGAAGTGGTGGCTATATTGAGATGTGATGATGACAGTCGTTATAGATTTAGAATGAAAAGAAATAGTGCCTTGTTTATATATATTTTTTTTTCCTAGGACTCCAGATCCTCCTGTGATAGAATGAAGGCTCCAGAAAAATGTAGGTAAACATCTCTCTCTCTCTCTCTCTCTCTCTCTCTCTCTCTCTCTCTCTCTCTCTCTCTCTCTCTCTCTCTCTCTCTCTCTCTCTCACCACCCTATTAAAAAAGAGGGATATATATCATTTTTTCTTTTAGTTTTTTTTTTTCATGAAATGCCCTAAATTAACTAAACATTACCCTACCTTACCCTACCCTTTGGGGCCACGCAGGCCTCTTTTTTTTTATTGATAAAATTGCCTGGAAGAGATGTGGTTTGACTAGCTGTAGGGGATGAAAAAAGTTATGTATTTTGAAAAGACGCGCCCGTGTTATGGAGGCCATATCTGAAAAGGGGAGACCCCCAACCTCCCCTTCTGGAAGACCCCAACCTCACCTTTTGGAAGACCCCAACCTCACCTTCTGGAAGACCCCAACCTCACCTTCTGGAAGACCTCAACCTCACCTTTTGGAAGACCCCAGCCTCATCTTTTGGAAGACCTCAACCTCACCTTCTGGAAGACCCCAACCTCACCTTTTGGAAGACCCCAGCCTCACCTTCTGGAAGACCCCAACCTCACCTTTTGGAAGACCCTAGCCTCACCTTTCGGAAGACCCCAACCTCACCTTTTGGAAGACCCCAGCCTCACCTTTTGGAAGACCCCAACCTCACCTTTTGGAAGACCCAGCCTCACCTTCTGGAAGACCCCAACCTCACCTTTAGGAAGACTCCAACCTCACCTTTTCTTTTTCTTTTTTCTATAACTTTCTGACTCCTCCCTGGGGGCACACGAGGGTGAGGGACTACTGCACTGTCGTGTTAACAGAAGCCGAACCTCTGTAAGAATTACGTCAACACACACACACACACACACACACACACACACACACACACACACACACACACACACACACACCATTAACCCTTCTACGTCAGGTTTAAGCCACTTGCCCGCCGTAAGTCCTGCGTCATTATGGAGAGGCCGTCAAGCCTCGCCGTCAGTAGCGGAGCCGCCTGGGCCATTAAGGAGACAACAGGGAAGGCAGATAAATGGGCCATGTGAGACCCGCCTGACGGAGGAGGCCTCTCCCTCCTTCAGGAGATGGCAAGGGAGGGAGTAGCCAAGATCGTTTTGGTGTTATTCTCACTGCAAGAGTGCACACAGGGGGTGGGTTACTCGTGAAGATGTGGATGTGGGTTGGTTGGTTGGTTACCAAATCCTGAAGGGGTGGGTTGGTGGGTTGTGGGGGGGTGACGTGGTGTGGGTAGAGATTTTGAGGTATGTTCTTGGGTCGTGACAGACACGCAGACCTCCACTGCACATCTGATACAGGTTTGAAAATAAAGAAAATGCCAGACTTTCAAAATCAAAATAGAAATTCGGGAGGTATTGATGATATATCTAAATCTAGGTATTAACATTTTCATTCGTGCTGGAATGTATATTTTCCTCTCTTTTCTTTTTTCGTACGAGGAAAGGAAAGCCCGCCATCAGTTGGTTATATGTAAAATATCGAACATTTTTTTCATTATTTTCCAAGGGATGTGAACGGCATTCCGTCGTGGGGTTCAGATACACCCCGCCCGGCTTTGCCAACCTGCCTGGCGAAGGCGTCATGATCGAAGTGAGTTCGAAGCTCTGTTGGTGATGAAGAGTTACCGGACCCCGTCTAGCCCACCTATGGGGGCTATTCTCTCCATCCTCATCCCGTCCCATCGCGAAGACGGTGGCTGTCTCCCGTCACCCCTTCCCAGGACGGGATGGCGCACTACCCCAGGACGACTGTCGCCCACAAGGGCGTCGTCGTCGTCAGCAGTGTACACAACCCGTCGTCTGTCTACCCCCCACACCCACGACTGTGGGTCCCAGCTAACACAGGGTCCCGTAATGGCTATCGAATGTCTCTGATTTGCTGGGTAAAACTAAACCTTATATATATATATATATATATATATATATATATATATATATATATATATATATATATATATATATATATATATATATATATATATATCGTATGTACATATGGTCTGTGTTTTCCTGCCTGCTTGTCAATCAGAAACCATCAAAGTTAACATCCTCTGTATTAAAATAGAAAAGAAAAAACTACTTACACAGTTCAGCGACGATTCATGCCAGCGATGCTCACTGCTCGAGAATGACTTTCAAATGACTTAACGCAACGGTGAGAGACGCCAGCTTCCACGCTGCCAATAACCCGCACCAGACTGACGTCTCGAAGATAAAAGCGGTCTGGGCGCCTAAGTATGTATAGATTTACTCCACGAATATAACCCAGGTCTTGAATTGAACCCCAGGTGGTTCGTTTCTGGCTCATGAACGGTTCGAAATGCAGAGTGTTGGGACCTTGAATATTGAACCCAAGGTGGTTCGTTTCTGGCTCATGAACGGTTCGAAACGCAAGAGTGTCGGGACCTTGAATAAGTGCCTACCATCGCAGTGCTCCTGAGGCTTGTGTTCAGTATTGATAGATATTTATTCATGAAATTGAGAATGATTTGATTATATTTTGTAGATAATTTGATTACATTTTGTTGATGATTTGATGATATTTTGTAGGTAATTATATATTTTGAGTAATTTGATTATATTTTGTAGATAATTTGATTATTTTTGTAGACAATTTGATTTTGTTTTGTAGATAATTTGATTATATTTTGTTGATTTGATGATATTTTGTAGGTAATTATAAATTTTGAGTAATTTGATTATATTTTGTAGATAATTTGATTATATTTTGTAGATTGATTATACTTTGTAGATAATTTGATTAAATTTTGTAGATTGATTATACTTTGTAGATAATTTGATCAAATTCTGTAGATAATGTGATTAAATTTTGTAGATTGATTATACTTTTTAGATAATTTGATTACATTTTGTAGATGATTTGATTACATTTTGTAGAACCGTTGAAGGGGATCCTAAAGCCGCTGACGCCTTCCCCAGGAGTGTCGCCAGGTCACGGGTCAGGCCAGGTCAGGTCAGGTCAGGTGTCCTCCTCCCTCCCCAGCCACGACACACATGAATATACTCGAACCTTACCTCAGGAACCTGTTCGATCACGAGCGTATGACCCACCACCAGCTGGCTGGCACGCCCTCCCTCCCTCCTTCCCTCCCACGCCACAATGCCAAATTGTATCGTGTACAAGTTTAGCCACGAGCAGCACCATCTCCCCTCCCGTCTCCACCCCCGCGGGTCTTGGTCATATGCAGCGGTAGCAGCGACACGGGTTTGGGGGGGATGGGTTGTGTGTTTTGCAGGGTAATAAGCTGTGAGTACGTCGACCTGAAAATATCACAACGAAGAAAAATTATATATTTATATATATATATATATATATATATATATATCATATAAACTTCCAACAGGCAGGATCGAACCCGGGCCTCCTGTGCAAGAGGCGGAAATGCTAACCGCTAGGCTATGGGCCCTGCCCGCCTCTTGCACAGGGGTCCCGGGTTCGATCCTGGCTGTTGGAAGTTTGTATGTTCTATGAAGGTGCGCTTTCATATGCGCTTTATTCATATATATATATATATATATATATATATACATATATATATATATATATATATATATATATATATATATATTTTTTTTTTATTTTTTTTTATTATACTTTGTCGCTGTCTCCCGCGTTTGCGAGGTAGCGCAAGGAAACAGACGAAAGAAATGGCCCAACCCCCCCCCCCCCATACACATGTATATACATACGTCCACACACGCAAATATACATACCTACACAGCTTTCCATGGTTTACCCCAGACGCTTCACATGCCTTGATTCAATCCACTGACAGCACGTCAACCCCTGTATACCACATCGCTCCAATTCACTCTATTCCTTGCCCTCCTTTCACCCTCCTGCATGTTCAGGCCCCGATCACACAAAATCCTTTTCACTCCATCTTTCCACCTCCAATTTGGTCTCCCTCTTCTCCTCGTTCCCTCCACCTCCGACACATATATCCTCTTGGTCAATCTTTCCTCACTCATTCTCTCCATGTGCCCAAACCATTTCAAAACACCCTCTTCTGCTCTCTCAACCACGCTCTTTTTATTTCCACACATCTCTCTTACCCTTACGTTACTTACTCGATCAAACCACCTCACACCACACATTGTCCTCAAACATCTCATTTCCAGCACATCCATCCTCCTGCGCACAACTCTATCCATAGCCCACGCCTCGCAACCATACAACATTGCTGGAACCACTATTCCTTCAAACATACCCATTTTTGCTTTCCGAGATAATGTTCTCGACTTCCACACATTTTTCAAGGCTCCCAAAATTTTCGCCCCCTCCCCCACCCTATGATCCACTTCCGCTTCCATGGTTCCATCCGCTGACAGATCCACTCCCAGATATCTAAAACACTTCACTTCCTCCAGTTTTTCTCCATTCAAACTCACCTCCCAATTGACTTGACCCTCAACCCTACTGTACCTAATAACCTTGCTCTTATTCACATTTACTCTTAACTTTCTTCTTCCACACACTTTACCATATATATATATATATATATATATATATATATATATATATATATATATATATAAAGACGCCTACAGGAAGGTAATGGAACTTACGCACGAAGTTCAAACGTTAGTTAGACGTTCAATGTCGAGGACGTACGTGGCTGGTTATGCAGAAAGTGTCATGCAAGGGTTTCTGATCTGACGTTCGGAGCTTACGTTGCTAGGAACTCCTTTCTTGTGATCTTCCTAAAGGCAGTTGATCCTATATCCTGCAAGAGGCTAGTCTGACGTCCTGCAAGATCCCAGCCCATTGTCCTACAGGAGGCTAGTCTGACGTCCTGCTGATCCCAGCCCATTGTCCTACAAGAGGCTAGTCTGACGTCCTGCAGGAGGCTTGTCTGAGGTCCTGCAGGAGGGTAGCCTTACGGTCTTTATCTTCACATGTCCTCAGTATCTTCGAACTCAATCTTTTCTTCACTCGACCACCTTCTCCTCCTCCTCCTCCTCCTCCTCCTCCTCCTCCTCCTCCTCCTCCTCCTCCTCCTCGCCTCCGTAACTCAGCGTATCTTGTATACGTAGAGGATCCCTGCCTGGAACTCTCGACACCCGGGTTCGCGAGAGATCACTCATCGCTGCTTGCAACACCCCCTCCACTCACCCTGTGATTGCAGAGCCGTGTCTCTCGCTTCCGTCCAGCAGACAGGACCTGTTGTGACCCAGGATCCTTTAGAAAAAGAAAAAGGATGGTCCACAACCTTCAGAAATCCTACACCTCCGCCTCCTTATAACATCCTCCATCTCGGACATCTTGACCATCTATGATTCAAAGGACATGATCCATCTTCCTCTGCCTTGGCTCAAGTACCTGTATATATTTATATATATATAAATATACCTTGTTGCTCTTGTTGGCGCCGAACATCAGTCTCTTCTCCTTCCAACATATTTCATCGCTTGCTTAACACGACATGTTCGTACCTTGACTAACATCCTCGGGCGTAACGCTTATGGATGAGGTTAGCTAGAAGCCAGAACGTGGAGTTGCCGAGCTGAGGGAAGTCTTGTGTGGGGGGGAAGGCACGGGGAGGTCGGCTCAACTATGTACCAAAGCTGCTGTCAGCTACAGCTTCGTCCGCCTCACCCTAGCTAGCAACCTCACCCTACAAGGCTCCGTCATCCTCACCCCTTGACACTTAACATGATTTTCCCCCAAACCTTCTGTGAAGGTTTAAAGTCGTTGTATGTGTGATAAAGAATCGTATGGTCGCTTGTCATTGTTCATACATTGAAGGATAATTATAAAAACTGGATAAGAATAGAATTCACTATTAACTTTAATAAAAAAAAAAAGCAGTTCCTTATTGGCCCGACGGCCATGGAAGCCTGTACGATATTACCATTGAGATCCTGCAACCAGCACTTTGAAAACAGTGTATACATCCGGGTCCCAGAATTGTTTAATTACGTGCCCGAGGTTATTAACAATAGTGTACACAGCTCAGTGGAGAAACTAAACAGAAAATTAGTTGTAGACAAGCAGCTACAAAGTGGTGTACCTACCACACCAACCAGAACTGGTGCTTTGACGCTGTTGGCCTGCGGGTTGCAGCCTCCAACAGCCTGACTGAGCAGAAGGGAAAAATAAGCTTGGTATCGGATCTGGTTGTGAGGGTGGCACACCTCCAAAACCATCATAAGATATCCATAGTTACGTAAGGTATATATATATATATATATATATATATATATATATATATATATATATATATATATATATATATATTCCTATGAGTCCATGGGGAAATGAAACACGATAAGTTCCCAAGTGCACTTTCGTGTAATAATCACATCATCAGGGGATACAAAAAAGAAATATAACCGTCAGTTGATATACAAGGAAGAGATTTATTGTGTTTCATTTCCCCGTGGACTCATAGAAATGTCCTTAATCACGCGCAAAACTGTGATCCTTTCCAATATATATATATATGTTATACTCTGGATACATCAACATAGCCCTCCCATATATGTCTGAATGTCCAAGGTATAATTATAATACATCCTCGAGCGTAGCGACCATTAATCGGGAGCGCTCGCCTAACCCAGCAAACACTCTCACTAAGAATAAGCCAACGTTTGTTGACATAAGGCTTCAGGAGGTAGAGTGGTGCCACGTAATTCAACCGCTGCTCCCGCCCGGGGGGCTACGCTGCCTTCCTCTCTCTCTCTCTCTCTTCTCTCTCTCTCTCTCTCTCTCTCTCTCTCTCTCTCTCTCTCTCTCTCTCTCTCTCTCTCTCGAGCAGTTTGCTTGCGTAAGCAGATTGCGCCCAAGCCCGACGCGAAGCCTGGTGGATTTCCCTTGACATTTAGTTTTGTTTCGGTGTCCAGATGGATTCTCCACGAGCCTCCTCGAGGGAGTCTGTGTTTCATATTTTCTTTCCTTTCCACAGGTCCCACATGCGCCAGGGTGTTGGGTGTGTAGGGTCTGAGAAATTAACTTCAAACATTTGAAGGTGTACACCCAACCAGCTAACGTCTTCTCTCCCTCTAGCGATCGAAACTTCAAACAAGATTTCACACCACCAAAATGAAGCGGAAAGAATTCATGTAGTACAATCAACTCCTTACTCATGAATAGGTTTATTCATATACTCTTCTGGTTGCTCAGTTTTGTGATAATCATTCCCAGTTGTGTACATCCTTCGATCGACCCTAGCCCTCGTCGACTCGAGTATGAAATCAGCTCATGTCGGACGCAAACAGCAACATCATGGGTTAGTAATATTGAAAGTCCCAGGATAAATCATGCAAAGAAACCTTTACAGATGGAATTAAGTGCGGAACTTGTCTGTCTCTGAAGCTAATTTGAGCTTGCCCTTAACCCCACACACACACACACACACACACACACACACAATTACTTGTGGCAGATATAACGCATCGGACTCCTCAACAATACGTGCAGTGTGGCTGTTTTATATAAAATGTTTGAAACAATCAGCGCAGGGAAGTGGATGCCAACAAACGAGGCCATTCTTCGTCTGTTCCTGGCTGGTGCTAGGTCGTTATGCAGCCAACAGCCAGCAAGTATTATAAAGTAGGATTTTATATATATATATATATATATATATATATATATATATATATATATATATATATATGTGTGTGTGTGTGTGTGTGTGTGTGTGTGTGTGTGTGTAAGGTGGCGTAAAGAAAGCAAAGACTCCTTTACAAACGTGTTGTATCGCCTCTCTCTCTCTCTCTCTCTCTCTCTCTCTCTCTCTCTCTCTCTCTCTCTCTCTCTCTCTCTCTCTCTCTCTCTCTCTCTCTCTCTCTCTCTCTCTCTCTCTCTCAGGTGTGGTCATGGCGATAGACGAGCGTTCGATAGCCCGAGGATAAACCCCACAATACCTTTCTCTCTCTCTCTCTCTCTCTCTCTCTCTCTCTCTCTCTCTCTCTCTCTCTCTCTCTCTCTCTCTCTCTCTCTCTCTCTCTCTCTCTCTATACCACTTGAGGAGGGAGAGCGCCTGTTGTGTGGTGGAGAAGGAGGAAGAATGTTACCATCACGACGGCGGGGTGGGACTCCTCCTCCTCCTCCTCCTGCTCCAACCCATCCTTAACTACCACACAACCCCAACCTCCACCTCGACACCATTTACTCCAACATACGACCCCTGGCTGGCTGGCTGACCTTGAGCCCGTGGTGACCAATCAGGCCACCGTCGTTCATTTCATACCAAAGGTGGAAATTGGTTTGGGAATTCCTGGCTAAACCCTTCTTCTTCTTTTCTTTTTTTTTTCAATTTAAGCCCATCTCGAGTCTATGCACCACCACCTGGGTCTTTTGGGGAGACGATGCTCGACATGATGAACAAGTGTTATGAGCAGAAGGTAATGTAGCAATTATCAATTTATCCATTGGATTATTCTAGTTAAAGTTGCTGCTCAGAACGAACTGGTATAAGGGACTCTTATGACAGTAAGGTCTCCAGCTTAGGTCGACACATATTATATAGGTGAGTTACCCTTCAGTTTAAGCTGTGGCGAATGCTGGAGGAGCGGGGAGTCTAGGATAGTGGGTTTTTTTTCACGAGTGGGTAGTAAGAGAAGATGTGGAGAGCTTCGAGAAAGGTGATGCTTTAAGGGAGGAAAGTGAGTGAGGTGGGGAGCTTGGAGTAGGCGGTTTTTTTTATGGAAGGGTAAGGGGAAGGGGGTTAGGGAGCTTGAGGGAGGGGTGATGGGAGGCGATGGGAATGAATAGTTTCTTGAGGGGAATCTGTGGCTGGAAGATTGACCTGCGGGAGTATTGGCATTGGGGTGCTAACTCGCCCATAGAGGAAGGGTGGGGAGGGGAGAGTGCCAATCAGGAGGGGGTGTGTGTGGGGGGGTGATTGGTAGGGGTGGGGTGGGAATATTTTTACAAGCCAGGATGGCACCGACCCAAACTGGAAGTCATAACACATCGCACACGTACCCTCCATCCTTATTACACAAAAGTAGCAGATTCGTGCCTTCCGGACCCTCGTCTGCTGGATCCAACGGTGGACAGCCGTAACTCTCCCTCACCTCACCACCACCACCGCTCTGAAGGAAGAGGCGACCGTAGAAGACTCTTGCCTCCGTTCACACCACATCATCTCCCGTTAGTCTAAGAACCGAAGTTGATTCCAATGATGGTCGAACGTTAACGCTCACGCGCATCAAGTATGTCGAGTGTGATTTGATTCCACTTTAGCTCCTCGTTTTCGTGAAAGTCATCGACGGTGGACCAGCGAATCAGATGTGGGAAAAGGAAAAAATTTCATCGGCAACGAAGTGAATGGCCGGTGGCCGTTTCCACCTGCCGCTGATCCCAGGTTCTCCTCCATCGACAACGTTTCTGTGAGAGTCAAAGGAAAAGTCGCTTGAAGATTCCGGTCCCGCACGATGGAGGCGGGCGGTCAGCCTCCTTCTCCCCCTCAGGATGGGGGCGGAGGGGACGTGGTGGTACGGAAGAGAGAATTCTCTCTCTCTCTCTCTCTCTCTCTCTCTCTCTCTCTCTCTCTCTCTCTCTCTCTCTCTCTCTCTCTCTCTCTAAGTGTTCGAGTCCCGGAAAGGTCGGTCAGGCAGCTCACAAATCTAATGTATATAGATAATGATTTAATAATTTAATATATAGATATTTGATAATTTAATATATATATAATATATAGATAGATAGATAGATAGATACACACACACACACACACACACACACACACACACACACACACACACACAACGAAATAAAAAAAAGAAATGCAAATCTTGACAGTATGAAGATAGAGGCCAGTGACCCCAGGGTGACCCAGGTCATGACACTATTATGACCACCCATAACCCCCCCCCCCACCCACCTCCAACCCCCACAGGAAAGAACATGGAGTGACTCAACGCAGTCTCCACACCCCCAGTCGTCTCATGTTCCACCACAGAAAACGGAGAATAGAATAAATTTCATTCATTCAGACAGGGGGGGAAAAAAGATGGGGAAATAAACTTCTCGCCAATGGCTCGAGAAAATAGGGGAAAAAAGGCAACGAGGGGATTTATATGAGGTCGTGTTGTGACGCAAGAAAGTGTTATGGGAACAGCGGATGTCAACCAAGGTAGTCACTTGTTTACCAAATGGCGTCTTAGCTTCGTCTCTTCGATGTATATCAACTGACTTATATTTCTCTCTTGTGTCTTCCCTGATTATGTGATTATTACACGAAAGTGCACTTGTGAACTTATCGCGTTTCATTTCCTCGTGGACTCATAGGAATATATATATATATATATATATATATATATATATATATATATATATATATATATATATATATATATATATATATATATATATATAATGTGTTTTCTTGCTGCCTCAGGCACACATGGGCTGCTGGCAAAGTCCACAAACACAATCTCTCCATCTGACATATAACACGACATCACATAACTCCAGCTCGTTTTTCGTCACTCTACATTCATCTGCGGTGAGCGCTACGCGCCGGCCGTGCCATCTGGCTAAATATAGACATCAGTAAGTAATTAGTCTCTAGATAAGACGCTATTGGAATCAAATGCCACAACTAATGGGATCAGATACTATGGGTAATGGGATTTACTTTTATATCTACAAAATAATTTGTAGAATGAAGTTTTTCGTATCTATATTTTTTTTTCATACGATGTATCTCATGTACATTTCTCTGACCCGCTGTCATGTGCAGCCTTGTTCATTTCCAGGGATAAACATCCTGTAATTTCATGTTGAACATTCTAACATTTCAGTAACAGGATCTGATGGTATTATGATAGCGTTCTGACTCATATGTTTCCACTACACTGTCATGGACCATTGAGTATTGATTCTCTTATAGTTCCTGTGGATATACCTTGTCCAGTCCAGGTCTCGTATTGGCTTTCGATGTTAACGTAGAATCAATATCAAGGCATTCAAACTATAGCACACCATCGAGTCTCTCTATATATACATAGATTGCTTTACTGGCATTCAAACTATAGCACACCATCGAGTCTTTCTATATACATAGATTGCTTTACTGGCATTCAAACTATAGCACACCATCGAGTCTTTCTATATACATAGATTGCTTTACTGGCCTTCAAACTATAGCACACCATCGAGTCTTTCTATATACATAGATTGCTTTACTGGCCTTCAAACTACAGCACACCATCGAGTCTTTCTATATACAAAGATTGCTTTACTGGCATTCAAACTATAGCACACCATCGAGTCTTTCTATATACATAGATTGCTTTACTGGCCTTCAAACTATAGCACACCATCGAGTCTTTCTATATACATAGATTGCTTTACTGGCCTTCAAACTACAGCACACCATCGAGTCTTTCTATATACATAGATTGCGTTACTGGTCGTACCATAATGTATTACCAGCTCATTGCGTTAATGAAAGAGGCGGGGGGCGAGGGTGAGTCGCTTTTGTGTCCGTGAGAATAAAGATTTTGATGGTTATCGTTACTCGGGTCCCACACACACACACACACACACACACACACACACACACACACACACACACGCCTCGTCCAGTTGACTGACACAGGGGATTATAGACCCAACCCCCCTTACCCCAGCTGGGTCATGACCCAGCTGACCACCTCACCCCCCGCAGGCTGGGCTTGTGACCTCATGATGCGGGACATGGTCAACGTTGAACATGGTTGAGTCGTCGCGATCGAAACAATTATTGACACGGGTTCACTCACTAGTTCTCACTTCCGGTTTAGAATTCATGATGGACTCAGTCATCATGAGATTTGTAAAAGCGGTGATGAATTAATATATATATATATATATATATATATATATATATATATATATATATATATATATATGTGTGTGTGTGTGTGTGTGTGTGTTGGCAACTTGATCTAATTGATTTCAACAATGTTCCACAGATAAGATATATATATATATATATATATATATATATATATATATATATATATATATATATATATATATATTCTTTCTTTCATACTATTCGCCATTTCCCGCATTAGCAAGGTAGCGTTAAGAACAGAGGACTGGGCCTTTGAGGGAATATCCTGACCTGGCCCCCTTCTCTGTTCCTTCTTTTGGAAAATTAAAAAAAAAAAAAAAGAGAGGGGTGGATTTCCAGCCTCCTGCTCCCTTCCCTTTTAGTCGCCTTCTACGACACGCAGGGAATACGTGGGAAGTATTCTTTCTCCCCTATCCTCATATATATATATATATATATATATATATATATATATATATATATATATATATATATATATATATATATATATATATATATATATTTCTGTATCCACTTAAAGATCAGGTGAACAGTATTACTAAACACCATATTATTTCTTTCATACTTATTCGCCGTTACCCGCATTAATGAGGTAGCGCTAGGAACGGAGGAAAACGCCTCCATCTCTGACTGTAAGGAAAGAATTGATAGTTCCACAATTTGATATGATTAACGATATTTACGAAGTTTGAAATTATAACTTTACTTTTTCCCCTAAACTTACGAAAATTTCATTATAAATCCAACGTAATCTAACATATCCTGGCATTCGTAATTCGTAAGGTGTTGTCCCTGGCAACACTGTTGGCTGGCTGGACCCCGCACCTGGTAATACTGTTGGCTGGCTGGGAGGGCACGCACGCGCGCGCGCGCACCGCCACTAGATTGTTTGATAAGAGGTAAATAATGACATAGCGATAAGAGGCAATCTAGACCGGAGTATGAGCTAATAAAGGTGGGGGCGAGGGGAGTATATGTGTACTGAAGGAGAGTGTTGGTACCACTGCTCCCATTTCCTGGGTTGGTATGGGTGACTGACGTAAATATTCTGGTTGGAGGTACTCTTTGAGTACGACGGTACGGCCTAAGGTACGACGGTACGATACGACCCTTGAGGACGACGGTACTACCCTTGGAGACGACGGTACGACCCTTGGGTAGAACGGAATGGTACGATCCTAGATTACAACGGAATGGTACGACCCTTGGGTACAGCGGGACGGTACGATCCTAGAGTACAACGGAATGGTACGACCCTTGGGTACAACGGAATGGTACGATCCTAGAGTACAATGGAATGGTACGACCCTTGGGTACAACGGAATGGTACGATCCTAGAGTACAATGGAATGGTACGACCCTTGGGTACAACGGAATGGTACGACCCTTGGGTACAGCTGAATGGTACGATCCTAGAGTACAACAGAATGGTACGACCCTTGGGTACAGCGGAACGGTACGATCCTAGAATACAACGGAATGGTACGACGCTTGAGTACAACGGAATGGTACGATCCTAGAGTACAACAGAATGGTACGACCCTTGGGTACAGCGGAATGGTACGACCCTTGGGTACAGCGGAACGGTACGATCCTAGAGTACAACGGAATGGTACGACCCTTGGGTACAGCGGAACGGTACGATCCTACAGTACAACGGAATGGTACGACCCTTGGGTACAGCGGAACGGTACGATCCTACAGTACAACGGAATGGTACGACCCTTAGGTACAACGGAATGGTACGATCCTACAGTACAACGGAATGGTACGACCCTTGGGTACAGCGGAACGGTACGATCCTAGAGTACAACGGAATGGTACGACCCTTCGGTACAGCGGAATGGTACGACCCTTGGGTACAACGGAATGATACGACCCTTGGGTACAGCGGAACGGTACGATCCTAGAGTACAACGGAATGGTACGACCCTTGGGTACAGCTGAATGGTACGATCCTAGAGTACAACGGAATGGTACGACCCTTGGGTACAGCGGAACGGTACGACACTCCGTCATATTGTCCTGGCTGCTAGAAGATGTAATATACCATCTGGTCCGTTCCCAAGATGTGCCATCTGGTCCGTTCTTAACGTGGAACGCCCGGTACGTTCCCATGGTGTACCAGCTGATCCATTCCCAAGGTGTGTCGGCTGGCCCGTTCCCACATGCCCTCAAACACATATACATAAAGCCTTTAGTACACACACACACACACACACACACACACACACACACACACACGTTCCCCAAACCCCTCCCCACCCCCCCCCCCCATGTTCCTCAGCCCCGTTCTCACAGCTGTTCAAAAAGGGGGGGCGGGGGAATGTATATATTAGTCTCTCTCTCTCTCTCTCATTAGTCTCTCTCTCTCTCTCTCTCTCTCTCTCTCTCTCTCTCTCTCTCTCTCTCTCTCTCTCTTTTTTTTTTATTCAGGTTTCTCTGTTGCCTTATTTAGAGTAGCGACCGTCAATGTACTACAGTACATCCGTACAACAATTACCATAAGAAATTAAGTCTCGTACAACCGGGCGATTTCGTTACCAACTCCGGTGCAAAGCGTGTTGAGGGAAAAAAAAAAAAACCAGATGCGTCAATGATAAGTTATTTGGCGGGAGGCGAGTGGTGCACGGGGTCTGGTAACACTGCAGTGGCTCTTTCCTCCACCATCCACCCACCCCCCAACCCAGCTGTAACAGTGTTGCCAGCACGAGCAGCGCTCTGTGTGTGTCGCCGCGCGCGAGGAGGAGGAGGAGGAGGGAAAAAAAAAATCACCTCAACAACCATGAACTTGAACGGTGTATCACCTCCTCCTCCTCCTTCTCCTCACGGTATCTGGCAACACCGGCTTACGTAAAGTGAGGGAGGTTCGTGTGTTGTAATGGACACTGCTGGCCACCCTCCAAAAATACCTGGCGTGCCGGGGGGGTTAGAGCAGGTAATAATCTGCATTGTTGATTGCCGCTACGGCAACGTGTGTCCAGCCGCTGGTGATGCCAGCACGCACGAGCTGGTTTATCTCCGCCTCACGAAAGGATGTAACCAGAATTACCACACGGGTGGAGAGGGAGGGAGAGGGTGGTAATTCATCCTGTAAATATCAAGATTTACTATGACAGTTTGGTATGAATTATATATATATATATATATATATATATATATATATATATATATATATATATATATATATATATATATATATATATGGGAGCGGGGGGCTGGAAATCCTCCCCTCTCGTTTTTTTATTTTTTTTTTTTTTAATTTTCCAAAAGAAGGAACAGAGAAGAGGGCCAGGTGAGGATATTCCCTCAAAGGCCCAGTCCTCTGTTCTTAACGCTACCTCGCTATCGCGGGAAATAGCGAATATTATGAAAAAAAAAAAAAAAAAAAAAAAATATATATATATATATATATATATATATATATATATATATATATATATATATATATATATATATATCTTCAATGCAATATCTTATGGATATATATATATATATATATATATATATATATATATATATATATATATATATATATATATATAGTTCCTAAATCTAAGAATTGTTCCTTTTTTCTCATCAAATGCTCACCTGCCTTGAATAGAGCATCTGATGTATAAAACCTTTCGCGTGAGGGCGCGTAAAATTCAAAGATTAGTTTCCACTGATAAGAAAAAACCAATCCTTTTGATCTATTAAAAAAAAAAAAAAGTAGATTAGTTCCTCCTAGGATATAAAAAAAACTGATTCTCATTTCTCATAACCCTAGCCCAAGTTACCGTCCAAAAGGTTTGGTATATTTCATTTATGCTCGTAGCCCCTCCCCGGCTCTGTGTTTGTTTACATGATCAGCTGATGATTCACTCGTGACTGGCGCCGGCCCTGGGACCCCAACCCAGCTGAGGCTCCGTTGTAAACACCGCCCATGATAAACTGAACCTAACCAAACACTCAATTTTTTTTTTCATTTTTCTGTTATTTTCAACAAAATTTACTCATTTGAAGATTCATTGATACGGAAATAGGATGAATTATTTGTACTTAGAATAAATTGTTATGAGTACGTAAAAAAAGGATTCGGTGATTATTTTTATTAGTATACGTACTTTTTGCCTGGTCCGATAATTCATTGATTTTTTTTACATGATTATTTCATTGTTCGGAATAGATTATCTCGTTTGAAAATTCAGTGATATGGAAATTTTCTTTTTCATCAGCGTTTTCGAATATGAAACACCTCGTTCGAAAGTTTTGTGAAATTTAAATATAATTACTTCCTCTATTTCAGAATAAATTCTCGCATTCGAAAATTCAGTGATTCTTTCTTTTTTTTTTTGATATAATTTTTGCCATTTGAAATGAATTTGTCCGTAAAAAAAAAAAAAAAAAGTATATTCAGTAGGTTTCTGAATGATGTTCGGCTCCCAGGTACATTTACCCTCGTTGAACGCATCGACAAATCAGCTCGGGATTTAGAATAAAATTATTGGGATTTTTACACAGTTTCAGACATCTGAGGTCATGTTGGATATCCGGTTCTACGATGATTGATAACAGGTCATGACTTCACTAAACTGATGGCCTTCATGGCACAGTAGCATGGACTGACCTAT
This sequence comes from Panulirus ornatus, assembly GCF_036320965.1. Classification (NCBI taxonomy): domain Eukaryota; kingdom Metazoa; phylum Arthropoda; class Malacostraca; order Decapoda; family Palinuridae; genus Panulirus; species Panulirus ornatus. The sequence continues at coordinate 10,071,260 of NC_092237.1, forward strand.
GAGTTGTTCGTCCTAAGGTAAGGTCGTTCTCTTGAGCACGACGCCACACCTTCATTACCCAAAGGTCGTTTGTGTCGTTCTCAGTGTCGTCCCGACGTGCTCAAGGGTCGTACGGTCGTGCTCAGGGGGGAAGGGGGGGTAGTTCGAGGTGTCGTCTTCGAAGAGTCGTATCTTCTTTCTCCAGGGTCGTTCTCCCCGTACTCAAAGTGGTCGCGCTATCGTGATTGGGTCGAACCGTCGTGCTCAGTGGGTCGTTCCGTGGTTCTCGATGGGTTAGGTCGTGCTCTTGTGCTCTGTGGGGGTCGTAAGGTAGTGTTCATTCAAGTGGTGAAGTGGAACAGGCGTTTCACTTGCTCCAAAAAAATTCGTAGAAATACTTTCCATTCTCTCGTCTTTTTCCTCTTCCATAATTTCTCTCTGTATTTCCTCTAAGGCCCGGCCTTCATGTGGACTCTTTATCCATGACGAGGCTCCAACGTAGAAGGAAAAAGAAGATGAAATATCAGCCAGTTTTCCTCCTCCTCTCGTGATTCTCAGCTGCACAGATCTCTAACGACCTCATCTCTACCCTTAAGAGGGGAAGGGAGGAGCTAAAGAAAGATGATCCTTATTGACCTTTACAAAATCTTGATTGGCTTTTGCATTATAATCACTCACGCTGAGTCCTTCCTCCCCTCCAACCCCACCCCGACACCCCACAAGCGCGCTCCTCCCCACCTCCCCCCCACAATCTTCACCCCCACCCACCTACCACACACACGGCACGAGAGAGTAGAAGACAGACTGGATGTTGCAAACGGACCATGAGTGTTGGAAAACCTCTGCATATGTTGGAGGAGGGCTACATTTTGTTGGAAGTGTCCCTCTCCCAACACACACACACACACACACACACACCAGGTAAGAATCCTTCGTCTTGAAACTATGAAGATGGGAAACTTGTGGGCTGACCATAATGATATCAGGTCATTCTTTCCAGTCAAGACTTAAGCTTTGGAGAGGGGGTTTTCCTCCTCCTCCTCCTCCTCCTCCTCCTCCTCCTCCTCCCTCAACCATATGTCGTCTTTCGCTCTCCCTCCGACCTATCTCCCTTTAAAAGTCAGGTCTATAAACACCTGCCGAGCCCTAATTAATTTCGACATTTTTTTTTCTCTTGCTCCTTTTTCCCCCTTCAGCTGAGATGGCCTTGAATGGGGGCATGATTCGTCCGTGTCTATGTCGATCAGTGTGGAGTAATGTAAGAAAGGTCTGTCATATTGGTAGCGTTAAATGTATTATCTTGAAGTAGACCTTTCGAAGATTGAAGTAACATTTGAATGTAACTTTGCACGTAATACGTACACACACACACACACACACACACACACACACACACATATATATATATATATATATATATATATATATATATATATATATATATATATATATATAGCAAAGCGCATTAAAGAATAAACCTTGGCCACATGTACAGTGAGAGTGTGTGCAGCCTTGGTTTATACACCAGTGTTGCTTTTTTTTCGAATAATGGATCTTGACCCCTTTAATGACCCTGCCAGTTCAAAATAGGCCGAAGGCTCAAACAACCAACCCAGATACAAAACTGGTACTTATCCCTTCCAGCCTTTACCGTGATAATGCAGAGTGTACAAAAGGAAATACGCGAGGTCTCTGAAGCCCTTGGGGGCACCACCCGTCGTGGTAAGGTCTCTGGAGCCCCATGGAGCACCACCCGTCGGTTTAAGGTCTCTGGAGCCCTATGGAGCACCATCCATCGTGGTAAGGTCTCTGGAGCCCCAGGGAGTTCTACCCGTCGTTGTAAGATCTCTGGAGCCCCATGGAGCACCGCCCGTCGTGGTCAGGTCTCTGGAGCCCCATAGAGCACCACCCATCATGGTAAGGTCTCTGAAGCCCTAAGTCTCGTCTCTGGCAGCTTTAAGTGTGATGTCGAAGCTGTGGGCCTCACCTCTGGTGGGCCTTGTACAGGTGTGGCTTGTGGCGTCTTGCTCCTCCTCGAAATTGATCCCGTTCGTCACATGACCTTCACCACCGTCGCTCCTTCACAACCCATAACCACCCACACCGCCCCCATCTCCATCTCCAGGTCAGGTGGTATGATGCCTCTCATCCTTCTTTACAGGTCAGGTGATGGCCTCCCTTGTTCTCCAGGTCTGGTGATGAAGCGCCTCTTCTCCTCCTCCAGGTCAGATGATGAGAAGACACTCCTCCTCCGTCTTCAGGTAAGGTAATCATCTTCTCCAGATCAGGTGCAACGATATCCCTCCTCCTCCTCTTCCTCCTTCTGCAGGTCACATGAGGATGCTCCCCCTTAGACCGTCCCTTCAGCTTACTAGAGACCAGATAGTGTTACGTACACCCCTCCCGTTGCTTCATGTCAGGTCATCACGTCCTCATTTCCTTTTATTCGGGTTACCCGATGCCCTCTTCTTTTGCGAGTCAAATGTTGTCATGAAAAAAAAGTATATAAATTCTACTTTCCACGTCTCTCGTAGCGTCCCATTCCCCTTCTGCGGGTCAGGGGCTAATCATTCTGGCAGTGACCCCTCCCTTGGGGTCGTCATGATGAGGAACAGAGGGAGGTGGGGGTTGGCCTCTATATTCTCAGGACGGGGGAAAGATGATATTAATTATTTCTGGAAGACCCTCTCCGAGAGCATCGTACCTGGGGAAATTAGGTTAGTCCTCTTCAGGGAAAGACCTTTACAAAATACGGTCATTAATTATTACCGTGTCCACACTTGAGGATCAGAGAGGATCGTTTTGAGTTCGTCATCGCGTCCTCCAGGGGGCTCGTCGTCAAGTCTCAACAGGGAGTGAAGGGTCCAGGTCATTAACGAGGCTGTTTGAGGGTTCTGAAGGCACAAGCTTGTCTCCGGGGGATTCACTGCGCGACATTTGGGGACTGAGGAGGCTCCTCTGGGATTTACAGACGACCCCGTCGAGGATAAGGAGTTGTAAACCTCACCAACGACCTGGTACGACACCCCAGGAACCCCTAACTACTGATGACCTTAAGGACGCACTTAAAAGATCAAATGTAAAACAACTTGATTGTCTTTCATTTGTCGTACGGTTGATTTGGCAAGGGTCAACTGGGCCGGGTGCCCCTCCTCCATGACAAGCCGTCCAACACGGCCTCTCTACATATGTCACTCTGACCTCTTTATACCACTCCTCCCGCCTTGTCATCCCATAACACCCCCATCCCTGTCGTCCAGTAAGGCTCGAATCTTCCTCCCGCCCCCCCCCCCTCAACCAGAGAATCATATTTGCTCCTCTAATACACCCTTCTTTCCCTCCTCACTCCCTCACCGTCTGTCCAGACCAATTGAATCTACACACTCTCTTGCTCCTGGACCATATTCCTGACGTGCACTGGATGCTCTCTCTCTCTCTCTCTCTCTCTCTCTCTCTCTCTCTCTCTCTCTCTCTCTCTCTCTCTCTCTCTCTCTCTCTCTCTCTCTCTCTCTCATTTTCGCAGCAGCAGCGGCTCGGCATCCATCCTGCCACCCTCCATCTCCGCTCTCTCGAGTATGCATCTATTCTTGGCTTCGTATCACCCGGATTTTTCTCGCCCGTACACCAACGAGAGGCTTAACGATTTTTGTGAGATTTCCAGAAATATTTTCCCCCTCATATTCCCTCCCAAAACCCCCTCCCTCCCTCCCTCCCTCCCTCACCTTCCATGGACAACCCTCCTCCGTCACTCGAATTTCCACCCCAGACCCCTAGATAAAACCTTGTGGCTTGGATTTCCCCCTTCCTGACCTTTCCTGTCTAGCATGTCATTTTTCCCCCCTCACCCTCACGTTTTCCTCCCATTATCATTACTGATGTTACTTCCCTGTTCACCTGGACACTTGTGGAGGTCTTCCTCCTCCCGATGCCATCCATCGAGGCTGGAGTACCCCGAGGGTCCTGCCTTGAATGTTGTGGTGGCTGAGGACTTTTGAACAGAGGTGCTGGTAGCCCTCACCAGACATCCTGACAGTCTCACACACGTGTGAGTGGGAGGACGAAAACCGGTTTTCCAACGAAGCAACAGTTAGACGAAGAGTTGGCCCTGAGGACACCATGAAGATGGTCCTCAGGTCGGGTGTCTTATTGTGGTCCCTCCACTTGCCCGTGATGTGGCTCCTCCGCTGGATTCATCTTCATTACGATCGTGACTAATCTCTCTCTCTCTCTCTCTCTCTCTCTCTCTCTCTCTCTCTCTCTCTCTCTCTCTCTCTCTCTCTCTCTCTCTCTCTCTCTCTGTGGCAGGGGATAAGGCCCACCAGACCCCCATGATGGAGTTACCGAACACCTCCCTCCCCAATTATGGTGCAGAGAGACGCTGGGATTCATATTAATAGCAACGGCAGCGAGTTAAAGTGAGTCCCACTGATTACACTGGCGTTCACAGAAAGAGTTTATAAGGATAAATGAAGACGCAGAAGTTCAAAAGACTCCGAGAGCGACGGGCAAAAAAAAAAAAAAAAGAAAAATCTGGTGCTTCATCAACCCTAAGGGTCGAACAGAAGTCTGGGGTGTCAACAACCCTAAGGGTCGAACAGAAGTCTGATGCTTCAACGACCCTAAGGGTCGAACAGAAGTCTGAGGCTTCAACAACCCTAAGGGTCGAACAGAAGTCTGAGGCTTCAACAACCCTAAGGGTCGAACAGAAATCTGAGGCTTCAACAATCCTAAGGGTCGAACAGAAGTCTGGTGCTTCAACGACCCTCAGGGTCGAACAGAAGTCTGAAGTTTCAATAACCCTAAGGGTCGAACAGAAGTCTGAGGCTTCAACAACCCTAAGGGTCGAACAGAAGTCTGAGGCTTCAACAACCCTAAGGGTCGAACAAAAGTCTGGTGCTTCAACATCCCTCAGGGTCGAACAGAAGTCTCAGGCTTCAACAACCCTAAGGGTCGAACAGAAGTCTGAGGCTTCAACAACCCTAAAGGTCGAACAGAAGTCTAAGGCTTCAACAACCCTAAGGGTCGTACAAAAGACTGGGACTTCAACAACCCTGAGGGTCGAAGACAAAAATGAATATATTCTTTTAAGCATAGATCGAAATTAGAAAACAAAAATGACAAAATATGAAGGACAATAAACACAGAGAGACAGGCAGACAAAAGGTGATATCCTCAACTCATTTTCTAAAATATAAAAAAGAGAGAGGATTAGAAAACGGAGGCTCAAAAGAATAGACAAGATTAATTTAAAAAAGAGAAAAAAAAGAATAGAAATAAAAGCACACTTTCCACAAAGCCCTATAATTAACCTCTTTGTCTATATTTAAGATAAAGAACAAATTAGAAAATAAAGAAGACGTCCCAGTTCTTTCGTATCTGCACAAAAGAAAGGACTTCCTATGCCCAGCAGAAGTCGCTTCGCAATATAATATGCACCACGAAAGCGGCGACAACCCCGCTGGCCTGAGCCTGTGTGTATGTGTGTGTGTGTGTGTGTGTGTGTGTGTGTGTGTGTGTGTGTGTGTGTTGGGGGGGAGATGAGCAGGACATTCTCTGGCCATTGTTCCCTGAACTCCATTTCGTCGGCCGTAGACTCGTGGCGTAATGCCGTTGGCTTTGACTCCTGTCCCGTTATAACACCTGCTGCACACGCAATACGCATTATCATACGCTCGCACGCACCTTGGGGTTGGCCCAAGGCCCAGGCGGGCATTGTGAGGAGAGAGAGAGAGAGAGAGAGAGAGAGAGAGAGAGAGAGAGAGAGAGAGAGAGGGTAGTGCAATGTCGTACGGCTTTGATGGGGTCTGTTGAGACAGCGTCGTGCTCAAGGGTCGTACTGACAATGCTTGAAAGGCTGGGCCAGGCCAGTACCCTCTTGAAGTGGGGGGGTGAGAAAGGGGGAGGGTGGGCAAGCACTCAAGAGATACGCTATTTATTGTTCTGTAAATAAATGCGTCAGGATAAGGTACGCGCTCGCGAGCGTGTGTGTGTGTGCGTGTGTGTTTTCTGTGTCTTTGTGTGTGTCTGTGTCTATGTAGGCTTTATATCTTGTCTCCATTCATCCTAGGAAAAACTTCCCCAGTATCTCCCCACTACACTTCATCATCCTGGAAGATCAAGACTGATTACTGTGGTGTGAATTACGTTCGTAGTTATGAAACGGAGTAATGAGTAATTAGAAAGGTATTTGGTAAACAACTCAATTCACGTTGTTTACACTGTGACGTCAGATTGTTTACAAACGGTCATGACAGTGATTTCACTGGTACACATGCTCTGCGCACCTACAGTGACACACTCAGCTGTTACTCTCTGCTGCACGGTGCACGGCAACACCGACAGTGTTTCACTGCTACATGTGCAGTGCACACCGAAATTGTTTCACTGCTAGAGGTGCACCGCACACCTAGAGTGTTTCACTGCAAGCAGTACGTGCGCTGCACACTAGCACTGCTACATACGTGTGCACTGGACCAACAGTGGTACACCGCTACACATGCACTGCACACCAACAGTGACTCACTGCACCACAGTTGCCATAACCCTCGACAAAAATCACCTTAAGGGACGATATTACCTCTATTTAGTCACCCAGAAAAGCAGGTAGTAATGGTATTAATCATAATGAGGGAGAATTACGATGATTATCCACCGTAATCAGTTATTAACTTGGTTATAATCAGGTCAAATAAGACGGTTGAATTCCCCTCAGGTGGACTGAATAGCCCACACGATCGTCTAAGGCTCACCGTCTGGCAACACTGTCACACCAGACGACACCCCCAAGCCGTCGTTTTCGTCCAGTGTTCCGAAAGTGGTGAAATTACGGACGAAAACGGAAAGCGAAAGTTGGCTGGGGGGAAAGGGGGCTGTCATGTGACAGAGAGAGAGAGAGAGAGAGAGAGAGAGAGAGAGAGAGAGAGAGAGAGATGCACACAAACACATATCCCTGTTGATGAAACTGCATTTGAAAAAAAAAAGGCAGTCCGATTTAGGAGAGAAAGAGAGAGAGAGAAAATAGGTTGGGAAAGATCGGGCAATTGAGCGTTAGTTTATCCGTGAGCGAGTTCGTAGAATTTCGTGTGCTAGCGAGGCGAAGGAGATCAACCTCGTCCCTATGTAGCCTCTTCCTTTCCCGTGTCCTCCTGTGTACCCTCCTCCTCTAATGTCACCTCCTCAAACCCCTCCCCATTCTCCACCTCTTTCCTCCTGGTCTTGTGGCATCTCTCCGCCTGTGCCTATCCTCACTTCTCCCAGATGAAGGTTAAACAACTTTCTTCTCCTCCTCCTCCTCCTCCTGGGGCCGCGGGAGTTGACTAACTCATGATAATCTTGGATTCGAGACCTTCAACACGCCGTAGTATCTAATCACTTAAATCATGTATTATCCTGACCGTCTATTGTTCATACAGTGGCGCTGCGGCTCATGCTCTGCCATAGCCAGTCATCCACAGAACACCTTGGATCTTATTTATTACTCATTAAACCCCCAAACTCACACGATGAGAAAGAAAACTGGCCTCATCGTTTTCTAGAAAATGGCCTCACAGGGCCTCTGTCGATGCTGGGATCCGATGTCGTCACGAGCAGTTGCAGAACGAGGCGTACGTTTGACCTAAGAGTGGTTGAGAGTTGAACGTTTGTTGTTGAACGTAAGTGAAGCTGAATGAACGCGTGTAGATAGACAGAAGTCTCCTCACACAAGTGTTGGATACTGGTGTTCAGTCGAGCATTTATGAAAATGGAGTAATTGGAAGTTTGATTATTGTTTTTTTTTTTTTTTTTACTCTAAGGCTTTCCGGTCCGCTCATGACGTGGTCGTTCATGACATGCGACCCCGCTGGTTCCACAACCACGAACCAGAGGATTTCATTCAAATCCCCAGAATCTGCAGAACACAATATAGAGCTCCGTTAAACCCTCTGGGATATCTTCTTTGCGTCCCCTGCACCTCTCTAGACAGTCTACAAGAACTCCGTGGAAGACTCTTAAACCCTTCGGAGCCATCTGAAAGCATTCCCTGGGTCTTTGAAACCCTTCTTCGGGAACTCTTGAAGAATCAGTGGAATAAGTTCCAGAAATCGGGTTGGCTTCCCACATACGTTGATACTGCTGAAGAACACTGGAACCGGACTGGAACGCCTTCGAATTCACAAGAAAAACTATCCAACGAACCATGAGTCTCTCTTAGATTCCTTAAAACTTGAAATTTCCCTTAGACATTTGAGAACCGAAAGAACTAACCCCTGAAATATTAAGTCTTTTAAGTATTTCCTAAATTCTTTACCTTAGTCTTCATTTCCAAAGAGCTACGATCTGCCTTCAGCCAAGCGAGTGTACCAGCTGTGGTTGAACACTGAATGGCCATTAACACCACACGAGTGTACCCAGCTGTGGTTCAACAATGAACGACCACTTACACCACGCGAGCGTTGCCATCAAGGAGGTTCTTGTCCTCATACGTTGGGTTCCTGTCGCTCCGTTAATACAATATTTTCTCCAGTATTCAATTCTCCTTTCGTATTTATTCCTTCATCCCAGATGATCGCATCACTGCTTTGTGATCTATGTCTGCCGTGTTATCATCGCTTTATCGTCATTTTCACTGTTATCACGTATCCTGGTAAGTTATTCTGAGGGTGGTGAGCCTACACTTCGTTTTCTGGTGTGGTACACTGTCGTAAAGTGCGTAAAGTTGAGTAAGTTGTACGTAAATTGCCTCATTGATGAAGCGTTGTTATTTGCCAGAGGCGTGGGGTGAAGGGGGTGCGCGTGCGCGGGGTGTGCGAGTGAGGGAGATGGTGGCGAGTGTTGGAGGAAAGACGAGTTGATTGGTGGTGGTGGTGGTGTTGGGGGGTATCCCTCAATCCAGTGACTCTGGGCCAAAATAAAGCTATACAGACAGAAGATTTGGGAGAAGACTCGAAGACATGTCTGTGCAGGTGGTGGGCCACAGACCTTTGTACAGAAAAGACGCCTTGTTGTGGGGGTTTGGTTAGGTTACATCAGCTCGGGGTCAGACCCCTTTCTCCACACGGTGGACCCACTCGCCAGCAGGTCCCTCTCTGGAGGTGAAAAACACAGGTGGCTCAGCTCCCACTACGTCCCCAGGCCTGACTCCCCCCCCCCCCCAGTCCTTGCCTCTTTTTTTTTTTTTCTCTCAGTAATTATCATATTTTAATGACCCACTCAAGCTTTACTTAAGTAACCAAAGAATGTCTTGGGTCAAAATCTAAAATAACCTCAGGTTGTTTTCGTTAGTGAGTGGTTGGATCCTGGAGGGCTTCGCTGGAGGCCACGTCAGGTCACACCTCCGCGACCCGGGAAGCTGTGGCCACAATATCCTTGTGTGTGTGTGTGTGTGTGTGTGTGTGTGTGTGTGTACACGGAAGACTCCCGCTTGTGAGACACCATTAAGAAATCTGAGCGGTAGGTAAACTATTCTAAAAAGATCAGCTAAAACGAATGGACAAAAAAAGGGGTCTTGCTGACCTCTTCGACTCAAGCCACCGCTTCCAAACGCCGCGTGACTCACCTGTGATGTGTACAGAAGACCTTAAGCTGAAGCCCGAGACGCCTGCGATTGGGAAGCTATGGACAGACAGGTCACGCGAAGGTTGAGTCCTGCGGAGGAGCCGGGTGGCAGGCACCTCCCCGCTGCCGCCTATGGTCGTGTCAACACGACACCACATACACCCCTACACCACCACCCCTCGACGTGCACGAGACCGGCCCCCCCTCGACAAAAGATATAGGTGGGTCGAGACGATAATGATGATGTCAGTCACGTCAGAATGACGCATTGCGTTCCCGGCGAGAGAGAGAGAGAGAGAGAGAGAGAGAGAGGAGGGCAGGGTTTTCTGAGGGAGACATGGGACGACATCGCCCATAAAGAGGAACGTGATGGAAAGATAATTCCTCGGTCGTCGCCACTACACCATATTTGATAGGCTTCGTTTTGCTCTTGGGTCGGAGGGTCGGGGCGGAGGTGAGGCCAGTTGCCCTAGGCAAGGAAGTGAGACAACCGATGGGAAGAGGAGACTCGTGGTGATAGTAGAGGCTCGGGTCCTCAGGTGCAGGAAGGGCCGTCGCCGAAAGGTGGAACCTGTGTTCTGTATGTGGCTCTTGGACCCCCCGTCCCTTCCACATACTGATACCATCTTCGGGGCTGCTTGAACCCGAGTGTCTTCCGCCACCTGACCCCCAACACCAGCTGACACTCTACTGAAGGATCCCTTCACCAGCTGTTTCCGCCAACAGCTGATCCCGTCGCCATCTGCCCCTGCCACCAGCTGATCCCACCACCTTCAAAAGGTAGCTTCGACACCGGCAGTTTCGTGTTTCCCGACCACCCACCAGCTGGGTCTGCAACCAGCTGGGCCCCTCCACCTGGCACCCTCCTCTGTACCCCATAACACACTGTTTACAAACAAAGGCCTCAGGATAGGCTGGGGTGGGAGGTGGTGTGGCCCGGCCTTGCTCCCCTGCTCAACATTCTTACATCTACATATAGATTGGTAATTCGTCCAGACGTCGGCCCTATGCCCTGGTTCGATACATGGGAGCGCAAACTACCGATACTGCACTGAGGGCAAGTCTCACCTCCGCCGTACATCCGGGCGAGTGTGTGTGGGAGGTGAGGTGTGGCTAACCAAACAAGAAATGGAATGATATTTTCTGGAGGTGAGACGTAGGTGAGGTGTGGCTAACCAAACAAGAAATGGAATGATATTTTCTGGAGGTGAGACGTAGGTGAGGTGTGGCTAACCAAACAAGAAATGGAATGATATTTTCTGGAGGTGAGACGTAAGGTTTGGTTCCCGCGTCCTGCGATGGAGGGATAGATTGAATAAAGGGGTCAGGGGTTCGTCGGGGTGGGTTGGTAGTTGACTAGGTGATAGCTCGATCGGTCCCCGTACCGCGCGAAAGGGGGCCTGGCAACACCCGCGGTAGGTGGCGTGACAACACCCGCGGCAGGGCGTGGCCACACCTACGGCAGTTCTTCAACAAACATGGGTGAAATTATCGAAAGCTTGTGAGTGTCCTGACCTGTAGTGTTCCCTTCACTCCCTCCCTCCTACCTTCATCCCTTTTTTCCTGCCTCTTCCACCACTTCACTCCCTGCCTCCCTCCTTGTCTGTGCCCTCCCCCCTCTCTCTCTATCTATCTCTCTCTTTCTCACTCTCTCCGTGCCCTGCTCCCTCCCTCTTTCCCTCACCTCTTCGACCTTACGATGAATATCAGTAATGACCCAAGTACGAAAAAGAGCACCTGTCTCCATACGACAGATAGAAATATGAGACGCAACCCGAAGGATGCAATACTCCCCCTTTACGACACCATAAGTCAGACTTCATTTGGATCACAGTCTTTGATTCTGATCAAAGGTGAAAGAAAAAACTAGAACAAATTTAGAGAAGAGCAAGAAGACTAATTCAGTCTCTCAGAAGTAAGACTTGGGAAGACTTTTTGGACCTGAGATTATTTCGTCTACGTAAAATCGCAGACGACGAAGAGATCTGATTGAAGTTATCGAATTACTCAGTGATTTCGACGGCATAAAACCCGAGAACTAATTTACGTGAAATGGAAATAAAAAGAACTAGAGAGAGCGATATGAAACTCTCGATGAGGAAGTGCAATAAGTGGCCATGGGTTAGAGTTATGCTTCACCCGAAATATTGTAGAACATCAGAAGATTCAATCGCTTCCAGACACCACTACTCGTAAGGTCTATCGTTATTTATATAAGTCAGTGCTAAGCAAATACTTCAGTGATATCTGTTTTCTGTGGGGAAAAAATCCTGAGTCAAGGAGAAGAAATCATGTATAGTATTACCAGTACACAAAAACGTACTTCTCTTTCAGTTTCAGCTTTGAGGCTCCACCGCCCCTCCTGAAACGCCCTCTGTAGTGAGAGCGAGGAAGTTTCCCTGTTTATACTTGTAAGATTTCCAAGGTAATATCCTCTGCTGCTGCTGAGTGTTGAGCCGGAGGGAGCGGTGGTTACGTTCTCTTATGCTACCCTGTTTCTACGACAAGCAATAAGAGGGAAGTCCTTGCACAACTTCGTCTTGGGCCAATGTTAGATCTCTTGGTACCTGTTCTTTCCACGTACTCTCTCTCTCTCTCTCTCTCTCTCTCTCTCTCTCTCTCTCTCTCTCTCTCTCTCTCTCTCTCTCTCTCTCTCTCTCTCTCTCTCTCTCTCTCTTTTTCTGTATGTACATATATATATATATATATATATATATATATATATATATATATATATATATATATATATATATATATATATATATATATATATATATTCATCTATATCACACACACACACACACCTTACCTCCTTACCTTCCTACTCCCCTTCCTTTCATTTTGCAGTGCCATTCACACACACACACGCACACACACACACGCACGCACGCACGCACACACACACACACACACACACACACACACACACACGCACACACACACCGCACCACGCCACCTTGTGTCAGGTATTCCCCTCCCATTCCCCTCCCACAGTACGTGTTCGTACCGACACGTTGTAATGTAAGAGAACGCCCCTTCCTTCAACATAATATCAACCCAAGCTGAAGCCTCCCCCCCTCAACCCCCTCTCCGACGTTCCGTATTGAAACCCGTTGCTCGGCTTCGCCCCTAACTCACGCAAGGCCTCTGAAAACCCTCGCCTCTAGTCTCGCCTCGCCGACACGGTAGCAATAAGCCAGCGTAGGGGGGGGGGGGAACCCAACCTTGTCAATATTTGCGAGACACCTCAGACAGCATGTATGTGTGTCTGTGGTATTAAAACCAAGTCCCCCCCACGTCCCCAGCCCTTCTTATAGGGGACGTCAGAGGCGAGTGAGAGTGTAAACACAGGGGAAGATGACCCAGGTGATTTCAGGGAAAGACATGGGATGGTGTAGGCCTACCCCCTCCTCGGCCGTTTGGAGACTCGCTCGATGGAAAAAAATTTAAGAATACGTATAATTTTTCTCTCATGAAGATATTACAATATGTTGATGATGATAATACTAGAAATATCTGTAGATTGTAACTGTTAAAGAGATATCTTCACCAGTGATTATGATCACTGTTCATGAGGGAATATTACTGTTTAGTCGTCCGCCATGGCTGGAACCACGATCATATATTTCTTCCCTTCCCAGGGAGAAAACAGGGCCATATCCTCCCCCAGGGAGAACACAAAACCATATCCACCCCAGGGAGAAAACGACGCCGTATTCTCCCCAGAGAAGAGAACCATATCCTCCCCGTATCCTTCCCAGAGAGAAGACAGAGCCATATCCTCCCCAGGGAGAAAACGACGCCGTATTCTCCCCAGAGGGAGAAAACGACACCGTATCCTTCCCAAAGGGAGAAAACAGAGCCCTATCCTCCCCAGGGAGAACACAAAACCATATCCACCCCAGGGAGAACACAAAACCATATCCACCCCAGGGAGAAAACGACGCCGTATCCTCTCCTGGGAGAAAACAGAACCATATCCTCCCCAGGGAGAAAACAGGGCCATATCCTCCCCCAGGAGAACACAAAACCATATCCACCCCAGGGAGAAAACAGGGCCATATCCTCCCCAGGGAGAAAACGACGCCGTATCCTCTCCTGGGAGAAAACAGAACCATATCCTCCCCGTATCCTTCCCAGAGAGAAGACAGAGCCATATCCTCCCCAGGGAGAAAACGACGCCGTATCCTCTCCTGGGAGAAAACAGAACCATATCCTCCCCGTATCCTTCCCAGAGAGAAGACAGAGCCATATCCTCCCCAGGGAGAAAACGACACCGTATTCTCCCCAGAGGGAGAAGAGAACCATATCCTCCCCGTATCCTTCCCAGAGAGAAGACAGAGCCATATCCTCCCCAGGGAGAAAACGACGCCGTATCCTCCCCAGAGGGAGAAAACGACACCGTATTCTCCCCAGAGGGAGAAGAGAACCATATCCTCCCCAGGGAGAAAACGACACCGTATTCTCCCCAGAGGGAGAAGAGAACCATATCCTCCCCAGGGAGAACACAAAACCATATCCACCCCAGGGAGAAAACAGGGCCATATCCTCCCCAGGGAGAACACAAAACCATATCCACCCCAGGGAGAAAACAGGGCCATATCCTCCCCAGGGAGAAAACGACACCGTATTCTCCCCAGAGGGAGAAAACGACACCGTATTCTCCCCAGAGGGAGAAGAGAACCATATCCTCCCCAGGGAGAAAACAGGGCCATATCCTCCCCAGGGAGAACACAAAACCATATCCACCCCAGGGAGAAAACAGGGCCATATCCTCCCCAGGGAGAAAACAGGGCCATATCCTCCCCAGGGAGAAAACAGGGCCATATCCTCCCCCAGGAGAACACAAAACCATATCCACCCCAGGGAGAACACAAAATCATATCCACCCCAGGGAGAAAACAGGGCCATATCCTCCCCAGGGAGAAAACGACGCCGTATCCTCCCCAGAGGGAGAAGAGAACCATATCCTCCCCAGGGAGAAAACAGGGCCATATCCTCCCCAGGGAGAAAACGACACCGTATTCTCCCCAGAGGGAGAAGAGAACCATATCCTCCCCAGGGAGAAAACAGGGCCATATCCTCCCCCAGGAGAACACAAAACCATATCCACCCCAGGGAGAAAACAGGGCCATATCCTCCCCAGGGAGAACACAAAACCATATCCACCCCAGGGAGAAAACAGGGCCATATCCTCCCCAGGGAGAACACAAAACCATATCCACCCCAGGGAGAAAACAGGGCCATATCCTCCCCAGGGAGAACACAAAACCATATCCACCCCAGGGAGAAAACAGGGCCATATCCTCCCCAGGGAGAACACAAAACCATATCCACCCCAGGGAGAAAACAGGGCCATATCCTCCCCAGGGAGAACACAAAACCATATCCACCCCAGGGAGAAAACAGGGCCATATCCTCCCCAGGGAGAAAACGACACCGTATTCTCCCCAGAGGGAGAAGAGAACCATATCCTCCCCAGGGAGAAAACGACGCCGTATCCTCCCCAGAGGGAGAAGAGAACCATATCCTCCCCAGGGAGAAAACGACGCCGTATCCTCCCCAGAGGGAGAAGAGAACCATATCCTCCCCAGGGAGAACACAAAACCATATCCACCCCAGGGAGAAAACGACGCCGTATCCTCCCCAGAGGGAGAAGAGAACCATATCCTCCCCAGGGAGAACACAAAACCATATCCACCCCAGGGAGAAAACGACGCCGTATCCTCCCCAGAGGGAGAAGAGAACCATATCCTCCCCAGGGAGAAAACGACGCCGTATCCTCCCCAGAGGGAGAAGAGAACCATATCCTCCCCAGGGAGAAAACAGGGCCATATCCTCCCCCAGGAGAACACAAAACCATATCCACCCCAGGGAGAAAACGACGCCGTATCCTCCCCAGAGGGAGAAGAGAACCATATCCTCCCCGTATCCTTCCCAGAGAGAAGACAGAGCCATATCCTCCCCAGGGAGAAAACGACGCCGTATCCTCCCCAGAGGGAGAAAACGACACCGTATTCTCCCCAGAGGGAGAAGAGAACCATATCCTCCCCAGGGAGAAAACGACGCCGTATCCTCTCCTGGGAGAAAACAGAACCATATCCTCCCCAGGGAGAACACAAAACCATATCCACCCCAGGGAGAACACAAAACCATATCCACCCCAGGGAGAAAACAGGGCCATATCCTCCCCCAGGAGAACACAAAACCATATCCACCCCAGGCAGAAAACGACGCCGTATCCTCCCCAGAGGGAGAAGAGAACCATATCCTCCCCAGGGAGAAAACGACACCGTATTCTCCCCAGAGGGAGAAGAGAACCATATCCTCCCCGTATCCTTCCCAGAGAGAAGACAGAGCCATATCCTCCCCAGGGAGAAAACGACGCCGTATCCTCTCCTGGGAGAAAACAGAACCATATCCTCCCCAGGGAGAACACAAAACCATATCCACCCCAGGGAGAAAACGACGCCGTATCCTCCCCTGGGAGAAAACAGAACCATATCCTCCCCAGGGAGAAAACGACGCCGTATCCTCTCCTGGGAGAAAACAGAACCATATCCTCCCCGTATCCTTCCCAGAGAGAAGACAGAGCCATATCCTCCCCAGGGAGAAAACGACGCCGTATCCTCCCCAGAGGGAGAAGAGAACCATATCCTCCCCGTATCCTTCCCAGAGAGAAGACAGAGCCATATCCTCCCCAGGGAGAACACAAAACCATATCCACCCCAGGGAGAACACAAAACCATATCCACCCCAGGGAGAAAACGACGCCGTATCCTCCCCAGAGGGAGAAGAGAACCATATCCTCCCCAGGGAGAAAACGACACCGTATTCTCCCCAGAGGGAGAAGAGAACCATATCCTCCCCAGGGAGAAAACAGGGCCATATCCTCCCCCAGGAGAACACAAAACCATATCCACCCCAGGGAGAAAACAGGGCCATATCCTCCCCAGGGAGAAAACGACACCGTATTCTCCCCAGAGGGAGAAGAGAACCATATCCTCCCCAGGGAGAAAACGACACCGTATTCTCCCCAGAGGGAGAAGAGAACCATATCCTCCCCAGGGAGAAAACGACACCGTATTCTCCCCAGAGGGAGAAGAGAACCATATCCTCCCCAGGGAGAACACAAAATCATATCCACCCCAGGGAGAAAACAGGGCCATATCCTCCCCAGGGAGAACACAAAACCATATCCACCCCAGGGAGAAAACGACGCCGTATCCTCCCCAGAGGGAGAAAACGACACCGTATTCTCCCCAGAGGGAGAAGAGAACCATATCCTCCCCAGGGAGAAAACGACACCGTATTCTCCCCAGAGGGAGAAGAGAACCATATCCTCCCCAGGGAGAACACAAAATCATATCCACCCCAGGGAGAAAACGACGCCGTATCCTCTCCTGGGAGAAAACAGAACCATATCCTCCCCGTATCCTTCCCAGAGAGAAGACAGAGCCATATCCTCCCCAGGGAGAACACAAAATCATATCCACCCCAGGGAGAACACAAAATCATATCCACCCCAGGGAGAAAACGACACCGTATTCTCCCCAGAGGGAGAAGAGAACCATATCCTCCCCGTATCCTTCCCAGAGAGAAGACAGAGCCATATCCTCCCCAGGGAGAAAACAGGGCCATATCCTCCCCCAGGAGAACACAAAACCATATCCACCCCAGGGAGAAAACGACACCGTATCCTCTCCTGGGAGAAAACAGAACCATATCCTCCCCGTATCCTTCCCAGAGAGAAGACAGAGCCATATCCTCCCCAGGGAGAACACAAAATCATATCCACCCCAGGGAGAAAACGACACCGTATTCTCCCCAGAGGGAGAAAACGACACCGTATTCTCCCCAGAGGGAGAAGAGAACCATATCCTCCCCGTATCCTTCCCAGAGAGAAGACAGAGCCATATCCTCCCCAGGGAGAAAACGACACCGTATTCTCCCCAGAGGGAGAAGAGAACCATATCCTCCCCAGGGAGAAAACGACACCGTATTCTCCCCAGAGGGAGAAGAGAACCATATCCTCCCCGTATCCTTCCCAGAGAGAAGACAGAGCCATATCCTCCCCAGGGAGAAAACGACGCCGTATTCTCCCCAGAGGGAGAAAACGACACCGTATTCTCCCCAGAGGGAGAAGAGAACCATATCCTCCCCAGGGAGAACACAAAACCATATCCACCCCAGGGAGAACACAAAACCATATCCACCCCAGGGAGAACACAAAATCATATCCACCCCAGGGAGAAAACGACACCGTATTCTCCCCAGAGGGAGAAGAGAACCATATCCTCCCCGTATCCTTCCCAGAGAGAAGACAGAGCCATATCCTCCCCAGGGAGAAAACAGGGCCATATCCTCCCCAGGGAGAAAACGACGCCGTATCCTCTCCTGGGAGAAAACAGAACCATATCCTCCCCGTATCCTTCCCAGAGAGAAGACAGAGCCATATCCTCCCCAGGGAGAACACAAAATCATATCCACCCCAGGGAGAACACAAAACCATATCCACCCCAGGGAGAACACGACGCCGTATCCTCTCCTGGGAGAAAACAGAACCATATCCTCCCCGTATCCTTCCCAGAGAGAAGACAGAACCATATCCTCCCCAGGGAGAACACAAAACCATATCCACCCCAGGGAGAAAACGACGCCGTATCCTCTCCTGGGAGAAAACAGAACCATATCCTCCCCAGGGAGAACACAAAACCATATCCACCCCAGGGAGAAAACGACGCCGTATTCTCCCCAGAGGGAGAAGAGAACCATATCCTCCCCAGGGAGAAAACGACGCCGTATCCTCCCCAGAGGGAGAAGAGAACCATATCCTCCCCAGGGAGAAAACGACGCCGTATCCTCCCCAGAGGGAGAAGAGAACCATATCCTCCCCAGGGAGAAAACGACACCGTATTCTCCCCAGAGGGAGAAAACGACGCCGTATCCTCCCCAGAGGGAGAAGAGAACCATATCCTCCCCGTATCCTTCCCAGAGAGAAGACAGAGCCATATCCTCCCCAGGGAGAAAACAAGTTAATAAACCAGTGAGCGTCGTCAACGGTGTATTGCCCAGAGGGGTATGTAAGGAAGGGCGAGGCAGCGGGCGGACGGGCGTGACTCCTTCCTTATTATCTCCGCCGCCCGTCGGAATCCCAAGCATCGACTCCTTACCACACCTCACCTTCCAGGTGGCTGAGGTAGGCGGCGGCCCGACCTATACACACACACAAGGCCGCAAGCTTGCTCGCGGCGGAGGGTCACCACCGGTTGTGGTTGGACGACGAGTTCCGCCAGTGGGTTCTCCTCCTCCTCCTCCTCCTCCTCCTCCAGATTCCGATATAAACGAAGGCATCCGCTCCGTCACTCGTCTTTTATCCTTAGTAACTCGTTTCCCCCACCCCCCAACCCCACTCTCTCTCTCTCTCTCTCTCTCTCTCTCTCTCTCTCTCTCTCTCTCTCTCTCTCTCTCTCTCTCTCTATCCAGAAGGCCCCTGTACCGGTTCTCGGGGGCTTGCGAGGCCCCCGGAAGGCATATCTGTAAACTTTTCGGCTTGAAAGGAGGGGGGGCGAAAAAAAAAGATGAAATCATCGCCCAGTTTTCTGACCCTTCTACCGTCGGCGGCCTTCCCTCCTTCGGAATTTAATCTATTCCCTCCAGAATTCCACAACTTCCATGAAGGAGACTCAGGGCCTCCGCTGCTGACAAGTGGTCGTGTTCCTCACGCTGTATGAACGCCATGAGATAGATAGGTAGATAGACAGATAGATAGGTAGACGGATAGATGGAGAGAGAGAGAGAGAGAGAGAGAGAGAGAATCAGTCCTTCCCTCGACCACATCATCACAGATTTTTCCCCTCGCGACTGGATCCACTGCTCACCACCAGATCAGTCTGTCGTGATGGAGTTACTAACTCTTAGTCAGTTGGCAAGTTTAGGGGAAGGAGGTCCAGCGGCATCGCCCCGGGGGAAATTTAAGAGCTGGGGGGAAGAGGGATGTGGGATTAATTCTCTCTCTCTCTCTCTCTCTCTCTCTCTCTCTCTCTCTCTCTCTCTCTCTCTCTATCTATCTATCTATCTATCTTTTTATCTATCTATCTATCTATCTATTTATCTATCTCTCATTCTAGTGGCTTGTCAAACGTCAGCCCTTTTCGCCCGTGTGTCTTTTCTGCCTCGACCCGCTCATGCATTGGCTGGTGGCTTTTAGGCCATCACCACACAGTCTCTCCTTCTCCAGAAACATAACTTATGCCAAAACTTAAACTCACACGACTCGTTCTCTCCTCAACCCTAGATTTTTTATTTTTTTTCCTGCGCTGCTCGCTAAGGGGTCATGCCCCTTGGCAAAGTCTGTCCCTCGTAATTACTCAAGTATTCTACCCAGATGTACTTCAACTGTTTGACTCCCACGTCCTTGTAGACAGCAGGGGTTACCGAGGGTAGTTCAAGAATGTGTGTGTGTGTGTGTGAGAGAGAGAGAGAGAGAGAGAGAGAGAGAGAGAGAGAGAGAGAGAGAGAGAGAGAGAGAGCTTCCCTTCACGAGATCTGTAAGATGCTGGTCAATGACCAAAGGTCTCCCACGAGCTGGTGTTTTTTTCTCGTTATTACGACCACTATGATTACATTAATGGCAATGAGGAGGTCAGTATGTGACCAAACATAAGCCAAGGGAGGACCCCGGCGGACACTATGGATAAATATGTCAGTATGATTACTATTTTCATAATTACTTTCTTATGTTTCAACAAATCCTCAATGAAGCTTCGAAGAACTGGTTCGCTCCGTCGAGTTCTACCGTTTCGTTTTCTTTCGATTCGTTCGCTCAACACCGAATCGTTGCCGTTTCATTAATATTCCAGGCAGTCTCTGCATTTATGAATGCCCCAGAACTAAAGCTCTCTGTTATTTATAGTGTACTGATATACTATAAAAAACAAAATAATAAATCCCTTCGCTACCGTGTCTTGTCATATACAAGCTCTCGCGTTGACGTGGGATTTTAATCCAAGCAGTATTTAGCGACTAACCCCTCGCTGTTGCCGGTGATCACCGCCCATAGTATTTAAATTCTCAGGTTTACACAGCAGTTTACACGAACATGCGCTATGGCTACGGCGTTTGTCGAAGGAGCACAAGATGGACACGTTGAAGACCAGGGTGTGTTGAAGTTGTAGACGATGGTCGTTGACTGTAGCGGCTTATGTCGTCCGGCTGGCTGGTGATGCTGCCTTTGTCGGTGGTCGACGTAGTTTATTGTGTAAAAGTGTTGGCAGGAGGGGTTTATTCTGTGATGGGCTGGCTGGCTGGCTGGCTGGCTGTGGCTTTTACCCGAATAGCCAATCTGGTAGTGTTCTTGGCTGAGCATCTGGTCTGGTTGGCTGGGTGGCTGGTGTGTGTGCTTCGTGTATATCATGTTCTTTTTTTCTCTCTCTCCTTTCATGAAATAGATTATTCCTTCTGTTGATGAATTAGAATATCGAGGATTCAATGAACCGGTCGACCGTGCAGTGTTCCCAGTGGCATAATGGAACGAGTTCATTCAAATATCCCGGTTCAACCATCTCCTCACACATGCCGATATCATCTCATTTATAAGCCAGTGTAAGTGTACGTTGATCGTAACAGCAATAATTAGTAAAAATCAAGGCGTCGTGAAATTACAGCGTGGTAGAAAATGTGTCGCCATACGTCGCTTGAAGTGCCTGTGGTTACTTTTTTTGGCGTGTGACCAGCGGACGACCATTCCTTCCTTTCCCTCCTCTTCCCACTCCCTGTTCCACTACCCACACCTCGACCTGCGTCAGTACAACGAGTCAGTCAGTCAGTCGGTCACCGATCTTGCTTCTCCGCCACCACCAATAACTTACATCACCCCCACCCACAACCTCCCCCCTTTCAACCACAACCACCCCCATGAATAGCCACTGCTACCACCACCACCCACCATATCAACCACAACGGCACAACCGTGGGATTGCCAGTGACTGATGTGGGTGGGAGGGTGTGGGGAAGATAGCGTGTTGAGCGTAGGGAGGGAGAGTCACACTCCGCTCACACTTTTAAGGACATAATGGTAACATCTGTCCAAGAGACTCACTCTCAGGAGCCAGCAGTGACCTACATTATGTACAGGAGTCACGCCGAGAGAGGAAAGACGACTTGGACCCCAAACATTAGGGAAGGTCTTACGTGTTTGTTTACCAACCCTGTTAAGACAGAGACGAACAGCCGGTCGCTGGACCGCTAACGAACAAATGACCGGGCGAACAGTACTGCTGGCGAACGAAGGTTGAAACTACCATAACAACAAACAACCACCACTAACTTTCAACAACAACAACACGGGTAGCACCAGGCCAAGTGGCCCCCACCTGTTCACCATGTTCTATTCACATCAGCCAAGTTACATGTTTAGCTTTCTCGCCTCACACCTAGGATGCCTGCCTTACTATAGTGGCGTAGTGCATTTATATATATATATATATATATATATATATATATATATATATATATATATATATATATATATATATATATATATTTCCCTGGGGATAGGGGAGAAAGAATACTTCCCACGTATTCCCTGCGTGTCGTAGAAGGCGACTAAAAGGGGAGGGAGCGGGGGGCTGGAAATCCTCCCCTCTCGTTTTTTTTTTTTTTTTTTTTTTTCCAAAAGAGGGAACAGAGAATTGCGCCAGGTGAGGGTATTCCCTCAAAGGCCCAGTCCTCTGTTCTTAGCGCTACCTCGCTAATGCGGGAAATGGCGAATAGTTTGAAAGAAAAAAAAGAATATATATATATATATATATATATATATATATATATATATATATATATACTTTTCTTATTCCTCAGTTAACTTAAAGCAAGGAACTTGTTGGAAAGATGTGATGAAGTACTTTTGCTGTGTACTAAGAGAGTAATGGAGTAAATTGAACGAGGAAATGGCAAATGGTAGAGAGCATACAGAAGTTTACAGAGTTATATGGTGGTAGAGAAGGTTCAAGAGATGGGGGACCCACGGGTGTGAAATTCTCTCCCCACTACAGAAAAAAATGAGTCCCTATAGACACACACACACACACACACACACACACACGGAATCTGGCATCATAAACATGGACGCCCTTCACCGACTGGTCCCCACAACGCACTCTTCTCACCATCACCTTCTCCTCCTCGCATTATTGGAAAGCCTGGTAGAGTTCTCCCATTAGCTGAGGCTCGAGGAAACAGTGTCAGAAAAAAAAAAAGTAGAATATATAAGAAAGGAATACAAAAGATACATCTTTGAATGTTCTGTTGAGCATTTGCTTTTCACACACACTGTACAGCGGCAAAATGGCAACCTAGAGTAGGCCGTTTTGATATTTGTTTCTTTCTCTCCGCCACTGAGCTTTTGCGAATTTTAACCTGTTCCTGTCTTTTCCTAACATCTACGACCTATTTTCAAAAAGCAGGTTTTTTCCCGCGTCCTGCAAGATCATTCGATGATTTCAGTCCTCCTTTCCTCACATCCACTTTTCTTTAGTCATGTTTATATTTCATTCGGGATTCGGTGCCAAATTTTGCCCTGCGTCGCCCAGAGTCTTTAACGTGAGATAAGGAGATCCCTTCTCTTCTAGCGCCAGTCGTCGACCTTAAAAAAAAAAAGAGATCGCTTACAAGAAAATGAGAAAAAAAATTGGTGATCTGATATGTCAGAGAGAGAGAGAGAGAGAGAGAGAGAGAGAGAGAGAGAGAGAGCTAACAGCAGTGACAACGAGAAATGGAACATCATTAAGGAAGGTACGTTAGTGGCAGCAATACGGAGGGAGGGAGGGAGAGAGAGCGTGTGGGGGGGGGTGTGGTCCAGGGCTGACCTGATGGGTGGCGCTTCTTGAAGACGTCCGACACGCACTCCATCACGACCCCGGGCGACGCTGTATTTCAGTGGCTGTCTGTCTCCTCGGGTTCCTGCTGCCCTCTCTCTCTCTCTCTCTCTCTCTCTCTCTCTCTCTCTCTCTCTCTCTCTCTCTCTCTCTCTCTCTCTCTCTCTCTCTATCTATCTATCTATCTATCTATCTGTCTATCTATCGACCTTTCACAGTTCTGAGCAAGCAGGTTAGTTGTGCGGACCCGTGAGCATAGTGTGTGTGTGTGTGTGTGTGTGTGTGTGTGTGTGTGTGTGTGTGTGTGTGTGCGGCCAGAGACGGGCTACTGTCCGTCATATCTATCGACTCTCTCTCTCAGTGAAATAGCGGAGCAAGGCAACACCCAACGGTGTCTGACACCTGGTGGTAGTGGACAAAGGCGTGACCTGTGACCCTGTTTGACCTGTGACCCTGTTTTCCCCCCAGTCTACCTCTGCAATGTCTTAAAGAGGTGGTAAGACCTTGTGTGCCAGAGAAGTGTGCGCACGTATCGATGTAGCCTCGTAGTGTCCAGCTGCTAATGCGAGCCTCCCTCACTGCGTAGCAGCCTCATTATTCATAAGCCTCGCTATGTATAAGCCTCATTGCATAGCAGTACCTGTTCCTATGCCTTACCGCAAAGTAGCCTCACCATTTATAAGCCTCACTGTATAGCAGCCTCACTATCTATATATATATAAGCCTCACTGCGTAGCAGTCTCTATCAATAAGCCTCATTGCACATCAGCTACTGTTTATATGAGCTTCATTGCTCAGCCCCGTCACTATTCATAAGCCTCACTATTCATAAGCTTCATTGCACAGCTGGCTCACCACTGACGCACCTAACCACATAATAGCCTAATAGTTCATGAGATTACTTTCCCTTTTGTTTCAATTGTACGTTGGAAAAAAAAAAAGATAATAATTTAACCTGAAATTTCATGTACATTAAAAGATTATCAGCCTCCACCTTAATTGATTGCATGGCATTATATTGCTCTAACTGGACTGCCGACCTCAATAATGTATGTGTCGTAAGGGCAAGGAGGTGGGGGGACGACACCCCAGTTATCTACTGGTAATTCATCCCCATCTGTGATCATCTTTGTTATGTTCGCTTTATGTATTCTATACGTATGTACATTGTCCACCAATATACAGCATATACAGCAAACTATATATATATATATATATATATATATATATATATATATATATATATATATATATATATATATATATATACCTCGCAAACGCGGGAGGCAAAAAAAAAAAAAAAATATATATATATATATATATATTATATATATATATATATATATATATATATATATATATATATATATATATATATATATATATATATATATATATATATATAATCCGCATGAATTTATGAAACGCATTTTATGCATTGGACACTCGTGCACAATTTTTGCATGGTATTTTCCAAATAAACCATCGCGAGCTGGGGTTTTGGGACGGGATAAACCGATGATGTGTGGCAATTAAACCACGTTTTATGTTGTTGTTGTTGTTGTTGTTGTTTTGGGGGGAGGAGGAGGAGGAAGGGTGGCGATCATAAATTTTCCGAGTCAGTTTTTAAAAAGATTATGTTGAAATGTGACCCTTTTTTTTTCACGGATGTTATAACAGGTTGGCTTGTGCTAGACGCGGGAGGGCGAGAGGGTGGTTTGGTGTCTCCTGAGGACATAGAGGAAGTCCATCATCGAATGTTGGTGTAGATCCTTGTTTTATTTTTGTTTTTTTTATCCTCCAGGAGACTTGGTTCAAGGTGGTAGGCATTTAGAATCCTCAAAGGGTTCATGTTCATGTTTCCCTCTGTCTTCTTTTATTTCACGTATGTGATCTCTCTTTCCGTGTCACTCTTACGTGATCTCTCTTCCTGTGTCACTCTTACGTGATCTCTCTTTCCGTGTCACACTTATGTGATCTCTCTTTCCGTGTCACACTTACGTGATCTCTCTTCTTGTGTCACTCTTACGTGATCTCTCTTTCCGTGTCACACTTATGTGATCTCTCTTTCCGTGTCACACTTACGTGATCTCTCTTCTTGTGTCGCACTTACGTGATCTCTCTTCCTGTGTCACACTTATGTGATCTCTCTTCCTGTGTCACACTTACGTGATCTCTCTTCCTGTGTCACACTTACGTGATCTCTCTTTCCGTGTCACACTTACGTGATCTCTCTTTCCGTGTCACACTTACGTGATCTCTCTTCTTGTGTCACACTTACGTGATCTCTCTTCTTGTGTCACTCTTACGTGATCTCTCTTCCTGTGTCACACTTACGTGATCTCTCTTTCCGTGTCACACTTACGTGATCTCTCTTTCCGTGTCACACTTACGTGATCTCTCTTTCCGTGTCACACTTACGTGATCTCTCTTCCTGTGTCACACTTACGTGATCTCTCTTCCTGTGTCACACTTATGTGATCTCTCTTCCTGTGTCACACTTATGTGATCTCTCTTCCTGTGTCACACTTACGTGATCTCTCTTCCTGTGTCACACTTATGTGATCTCTCTTCCTGTGTCACACTTATGTGATCTCTCTTCCTGTGTCGCACTTAAGTGATCTCTCTTCCTGTGTCGCACTTAAGTGATCTCTCTTCCTGTGTCGCACTTACGTGATCTCTCTTCCTGTGTCACACTTATGTGATCTCTGTTCCTGTGTCACACTTACGTGATCTCTCCTCCTGTGTCACACTTACGTGATCTCTCTTCTAGTGTCACACTTACGTGATCTCTCTTCCTGTGTCACACTTAGGTGATCTCTGCACACCTCATGTACCATCTCTCACCCCAGTACATCCGGTGCTACCATTCATCCTTCGTCAGGTCTTACCACAAGTACAATCCTGGTAGGTCCTCTACCTCCTCCTCCTCCTCCTCCGGCCTGGTATCACCAGTGTTTCCGGACACTTGCGCCTCTCACCGCGTCCAGAAGTCTTGGCCTCATTACTATGGGGTGCACTGGATACCTTGTGGACCGCCCGTCCCAGTTCACCCAGACAATTAGCGTCTTCAGCCCAGCACATCCCCCTCCGCACCCCCAAGGGGCTAGGCACTCCATTCATACCACAGGAGAATGAGGTTTTGTCTCTCTCGTCGCCTGGAAGTTATGAAAAAAAAAGGAGGTATTTTGTTTCCTCGAGGTAAACTCTCATCGTGGAGGGAAATAATTAGAATAAAAGTCTTTTTTTTTTTTAAACGGGTGTTTTTATTTAAACGCGAGTCTATGGGTCTATATATATATATATATATATATGTTTTTTTTTTTTTATATATTGTGGAAGATTTAATGTTTTCAAGTCCCTCACCCACCGCCCGCTGCACCTTCCCGTGGGAGACCCGAGTACAGTCTCCGGTGACCACAGTCACTCATTTGACAAGCAGCTCTTACGTCGTCTTGACTCTCCCTTCCGCCAGCCTCTCCCGCCGACCCGTTGCGCCGCCGCCACCCTACGGTGTCATGACCCCACACTCCCTCGCGTCCAACGCGTCGTGTTGCTCCTCAGAAATTAAAAAAAAAAAACGGGTCTTTATTCACGGCCAGGACGCCAGGACTTACAGCTGCTCAACCAGGTCGAGGTTTGAAGGAGCGTGGACGACTCACTCTCTTACCTCCCTATCATCCACCGAGCCCCACCCACACATGTACCACTATGTGGGAAGGGTTACCTGCGTGTTGCTCCTTCCTCCTGATAGACGGCAGTCGAGGCTGTCAAGATCCAGGTTGGTTTGGGCTTGTGGCCTAGCGAGAGACAGGGTCATTATAGCCATCAGGGTCGAGTTACAACCACCGCCCTGTAGATTCTTAATACTCTCCTCAGGTGTTAAAGATAAAGCTAAGACCACGTACACCCTCACTATATATATATATATATATATATATATATATATATATATATATATATATATATATATATATATATATATAGTTTTTATTTCCTACCTAAACTAACGACGGCCTCAAATATAAAGTCAAAACCAGAGAGTCAATACAAGTTATGTCTTGGTCCACATGCCTATGCTCCACAGTCTGTCGCACCTGCTGAGTCTAGCTGGGACGTCAACATCGACTGAACCACAGCAACACGTCTACTTTAGGAAAAAAAAAAAAAGAATATGACTATGTGGTCTTAAAATGATTCTGAACCCCTTAAGAAGGTGTTTCAAAAGATCTTTCGGTCGGTGGCTCTGTCAAACTTAACGTCGCGTCGACGGGCTCAACAAAACCTCTTTTGCAGTCAGGAGGCCTATAGCCCAACTGACCCCACCACAAGGCGGGAAGAACACCGTGGATGAGATAATACCCGTAAAAGGTGTTGGTCTGGGTCATCCCGCCGACGCCCGCGCACCGTGTTGTGCCCTCCCCCCGCGACCACCAGAACTGTGCCTGGCGGGAACCCTGATCACCCACCACATCACGTGCCGCTCGGGACGCCTATGTCGGACCCTGTGCCAGGTGTTGGCTATGCCAAGCGTGTTCGGGTCCACCGTCTGTGTAACATGCCAGGGGAGTGTGTGTGTGTGTGTGTGCGTGCGTCTGTGTGGGCCATTAACACGTAAGGCGTTCGTGGTTCGTTTACGTGTGAATGACCCTTCCATGGGTATGGAGGTTATATGTGAAAGTACGATTTATGTGATGCGCATTAAACGTAATGAATCGAGATGAGAACAGGGAAGATTTATATGTCAAATCCTGTAGCAATTCGGCAGCAAGATTCTACGATCTAAACCCACTTGAAGACGCCAGGGTTCTCTGCATAGATATATAAATACAACAGTTCCAACTTGGAAGGTGACGTATATCGGGGTGGGGGGGGGGGGCGGCCGGCGGGGCCCACAGGTGTTGAGAGGACTGTATGAAACGCAGTCCGCACGCCCCTCACACTGCCGTAATCCTCACTCCGCCCGGACCTGTCAGCGGACGAGATATGACTAGGTCAGTGTGACACGCCTTGCTATATGCGCTGACGTCTGCAGTGTTCTGGATGTAATGGTCTGGCCGTTCCTCTGGCCCACACAAACATCAGGCGGCGAGGGAGGGAGGCTTAAACTCGAGGTGTTCGGCCGATACAAGGACGCTTACACCTTCGGCTTCCTCCCGGCCAGTGTGTGTTGTCCAGCTGAACTGGGAGCAAGACTGACTAACCACAGAGACCAAGTAGTTCCTGTGGCGCCTCGTAGCCGTCGCGTTCCCCTCCCTTTCCCACAAGCCCACATGAAACCCTCTTTTTTTCCCGAGAATTTCGCCCCCTCAAGAGGTAACAATGCAGGAAAGAGAAGTATGGGATATATTTGTATATGAATCATGGGGTTTCGAAGGTGTGATAACCGGTCGACAGGTGTGGGTAGGTGATGACAATACAGCAGGGAGGCTGGTGGGTGACGGTGTCAGAGTGGATGCGCCAGTTGTAAGGGGGTTGCACGGGTGAAGGGGATGCAAGGCATTCATGTTCACTGTGGAGTCTTTGCCGATGGCGCTAAAGTCAGATGTCCACAACATGATATTCTGTGTTTAGTTGATATTCTGCGCGATGGAACATATTCAGAGAGGGGAAGAAAAAAAATATGCCATTTGAAATCCTAATGACTTAACTCGCCGACGATTCATTTCTGCGGCTGTCCGGGCGCTCATCAACCGACCCAGACTGGAACTGACATCTAGGAAAGTCAATAGGACGTATTTATTAATAATGTCTTCGAGAGCTCCGTGTGGTGGTTAGTAACGGGAGAAACTCGTCTGGTAGATGTGAAGCACTAAGTTCGTGAACGAAGTAAGGGATTTCTCCGCATTGGCATAACATCCGACCAATGTCATTGTGACTCACCGGAACGTATGATGTAATTGTACAGACGTAAAACTTGTATATAAGAATTAACGTTCTAAAATACTTTTCCATATGACACTGAGTTACGAACTAAAGCAGAGAGAGAGTACGGAGACACATCCCAACCCTTACTTATCTTGCCATGTTTTAACATCCTGTAGACTCGGAAACTTCAAAGTGTCAAAACTGGTCGAGTTCTTAAGATTCGTGGTCGGCCTGCAATACATATATACATGAAAGGTCCCTCATATAGGATGTGGTGGGGTTCAGGACAGTACCATCTTCAGCCGAGAAACACTTGGAGATCAGACTCTGGTGATCATAAGAGATGATGGGGGCGACACCTTCTCCTCATCGCTTCCTTGTGGCGGTAGAATCCCTCTTAAACTCTCCTTTGTGTTATCAACACCTTTAAAATCCCTTGACCCCTTGTTTCTCCAAAGAGATTCGGATCCTTTAGATTCCCTTGGCCTTTCTGTATACGGTGCCCCCTCCGCACTGGTCTCCGGCTTATGCCACCTTCATCCAGTGTCACATGAAAAGCTTTATGTAAACACCACACACACACACGCTCTCTCTCTCTCTCTCTCTCTCTCTCTCTCTCTCTCTCTCTCTCTCTCTCTCTCTCTCTCTCTGCAAAGCTGTAAACGAGCTTTTGCTCTGTGCTGTGTTGAAACGAACGTTTGCCTCTGGTGCTATGTTAAAAGGAGTTTGCTTCAGGTGCACCGTTGCGTTTGTTTCGGCTGTCAAGTATATATATATATATATATATATATATATATATATATATATATATATATATATATACGGCCAGACGTACTTAATGACTTCCTAACCTGTCAGTTCTTCTCGTATGTAAGATATGATCCGTCTGTTGACAGAAGTGCGAACATGGGTGTACGGGTGTCTTCAGGACGATGGATTTTGCTGACGAACATCCTCACATATTTCAGCGACCAGACGCCTCCTCACGCGTCTGACAACAGTGCCAGAGGATTTGTAATGACTTATGTCCGCGGGTTATAGATCGTCAGACCTTATCGTCTCTCTCTCTCTCTCTCTCTCTCTCTCTCTCTCTCTCTCTCTCTCTCTCTCTCTCTCTCTCTCTCTCTCTCTCTCATTGCAGATATCTGATTCTTTTCTTTTTTCCTCTCCATGTCACTGAATAGCATGAGTTTAATTCGGGTCACTCTGACGGACCTGGAAAGTTTTCTGAAATTTAGTGGCGTGTGAAATGAAATCAGTGAACCAGACTTAATATTTGTAGCATGTGTGTGTGTGTGTGTGTGTGTGTGTGTGTGTGTGTGTGTGTGTGTGTGTTGTATTGTATCCCTTCTTGCTATATAGTTATATTGAGGGTTGATTGGTTTTTACTAAGTCTCAGGAAGATATAAAAACAACACCGAATAATGTATCTATTATAATCGACAGGTCAGAAGATTATGCCTATGTCTTGAAAAACTGACACACACACACACACACACACACACACACACACACACACACGAGGTGCTGTGAGTCAGCAGGATGACCAACCTATGAATCTCCGTCGCCCTTCACATTTCAGGATCGAGGAGGCGAACTCCTTGCCCAGGTGTGTTCACATCATTACGGAAATGATCATACACAGCGACAGACACGCTCACACCTCATTATGTATGCAAATCAGTCTACCGTGATCGAGGCTTCGCTGTGTAACTGATTTATCTTTTTATTTATTTTACTGATCGACATTCTTTTTTTTTTTTTTTTGTAATTAGGCGCGGAAGAGCTGTGGCAGTGGTGGTTCTCGTCCACCTGGGGGATATACAGAACACATGATCTCACTTTCTCCCCCAAAAATAAGTAATGGAAAGAAGTGGATTAGCCTTAATCATCTTAAATCTGTTGTTGCCGACGTGTAAAATATCTTACGTACAAAAAAATGAAATTGAGTTTCGCGAGGAGAGATATTGTATCACGTCTTCATCGTATTTATCAACTGATCATGTGAACAGATAGACGTAAATAAATCCTGGCTTTCGTAATAGATTAAGATGGTAGACTCGTCCCCGTCCGAGGCTAGGGGTAGAGAGGGAGGGCTCGCTCGCTAGATTGCTAGTTACGGAGCCCCGTCCCTTTCGTTACTCCCTTTATTAATCCACCACCTTTATTGAGCAGGGGTGGGGGAGTACTGGTGTCTGGGGAGAGTGGGGGAGGAGGTTGTGTTCGGTCCTCCCTTGGGGACTTCCTTACTCCCTCCCTACCTGGAGGCCAGAACCCCGTAATGGCGCGTCATATTAAGGCATCTTGTTGTTCTATGAGAGGGTGGTGGTGGTGGAGAGGAGGAGGGGACGACTTCCTCCTCCCAGCACACCCTTTGCTGAACCCTTCGCCTCTCAGCATCACTCTCGTTGCTTATGATTCAACTGTATGGTGTTCTCTGGCCGACGCGTCGTCTGAAGCCGTAAGGTTGGTTGAAACTGACGCTTGAAAGACTCCAATCTGAAAAGACGTATTGACTGTGGATCCGCGAAACTTGACAGGAAAAAATTGACTTACTGAATGTACGTACGTTAGACAGACTTAAAAAAGGGATGGTTTTTGACAGAATGTATACTGGATCTGTTGACATAACTTGACAGGATTGCTCGGTGTGTTGATGGTATATCCTAGACATACTTAGGATAATTTGACACGGTATGATAGGATAATTTGACACGGTATATTGATCAGTGTCAAGAGGTAATCGAGATGTTTTGACAGCATTCTAACCCTGTGTGTACTACACTTGACAGGATAATCTGACAAGCCACATTAATCTCGTATCCTTGAAAAGAAGAGAAAGAGTTTGACATCTTGATTGACAGGAGTGCTAAAGACACTTGACGGTCGGATTTGACAGACATTTAAAATGTTTATCCCATCCTACCGGTAGCATTCCCGCCTATGGCACAGGGGTCCCAGGTTCGATCCTGGCTGTTGGAGGTTTGTATGTTCTATGAAGGTGCGCGTTCCTATGCACTATGCACTATGCCCAGTCCTCTGTTCTTAACGCTACCTCGCTATTGCGGGAAATAGCGAATAGTATGAAAAAAAAAAAAAAATATATATATATATATTATATATATATATATATATATATATATATATATATATATATATATATATATATATATATATATATATATTCTCGAGTGTCATAGGAAATTATCAAAAAAGTACACAACCCATTACACCAACCCATCTAAAGGGGAAAAAAATACATACACGTAAATAAATAATGCATGAGTTATGGAGTCCAGGCAATACATTTATATTATTCTTATTTACTTTTCTTCTCGACGAAATTGTTCCATTAAAGCCGTGACCTCCAGACCCCCAGGTGTGCTGAAGTGTTTATACTTGGTTCGGGATCCCTCCTGTCTGGCTGGTTAGTTTATATATATATATATATATATATATATATATGGGAATAGGGGAAAGAATACTTCCCACGTATTCCCTGCATGTCGTAGAAGGCGACTAAAAGGGGAGGGAGGGAGGAGCTGGAAATCCTCCCCTCCCGTTCTTTTTTTTTTTTAATCTTCTAAAAGAAGGAACAGAGAAGGGAGCCAAGTGAGGACATTCTCTCTCTAAGGCTCAGTCCTCTGTTCTTGGCGCTACCTCGCTAACGCGGGAAATGGCGAATATGTATGAAAAAAATATATCTATATGTATATACTTATTTATTTCTGTATTCATTATACTGGCGTTACTGATGACCAGCCTGATGGGATCACGCTGAGAGAACCCCAGTCCTCCTTCGGCGATAAAAGTGTATCATTTTTCGTGGAGGAACTCCTCACTCCGAATGAGCCCTTCCTTTCCCTGCTGTTGATTGTAGCGCAGCCTCAAAGCTGCAGGTCCTCGTACAAAAGAGAGGTCCTGGGGGTTATATTAGAGAGAGGATGATATATATTTTTTTTCACTTTACCTTCATGCGCCAGGATCCCCTTGTATAATGGGGCTGCCGCAGCGCCCAGAAAGCCATCCACGTCTACTGGTTTGGACCACAAGTCAAGAAGCGTGAACCTGTTGGCGTATCTTTGTGAAGTGAACACAGGACAAGTGAAAATTGTAAATGTTCAGTGTAGAAGTTTTTATCTTGGGTTAGATATGTCTTGGGACATGACGAATCGGTGCGTCTGATGCTGGAGAGTTTGATGATGATGTGTACACACACACACACACACACACACACACCTAAACCCAATCAAAATCATCGGCCTTTGACAGAACATTGAGAACACGACAAACTAAGAGTCTAAAACATTTCCTTGCTTTACGTTCTTGTCCTTAAATAATCGGCGTAATTACGGAACAAGAGAAAAAAAAATTTCTTTAATTTTCAGTATGCGTCATTAGCACAGAACTGAGTGGGAGATTTGCTATCCTGGTATATGCGTCAGTGCGGAGGAATAGTCAAAGACCTTGACAGTCAAACTACCAGTTTATTTAGTCGCTAAATGGACGCGTTTTTTTTTTTCCCCCTTGGAACCAAAATTTTTGGACAACCAAGCATTAATATTTCTGAGAACTGATAGATATATGGGAGAGAAGGGTTGAGGGAAGGAGGGAATATGACAAAAGCGAAAATAAAAAAGGAAAAGGAAAAAACTCTGATATTGAAGCTGGGAGAGTACACGAGTAAACACGGTGACCAAAACTAGGTCAAGGTCGTGTTTCCGCTCTGAACCCCTGACCCCCCCCAGGTGCCAGACCTCACCCCTGCCTCCAGCTGATGTGCCAGACCTCACCACTTCCCTTCACCTGCCCATCTGCACCACTACCCTTCACATGCCCATCCTCACCACTACCCTTCACATGCCCATCCTCAACACTACCCTTCACCTGCCCATCTGCACCACTACCCTTCACCTGCCCATCCTCACCACTACACTTCACCCGCCCATCTGCACCACTACCCTTCACCTGCCAGACCTCACCACTTCCCTTCACCTGCCCATCTGCACCACTACCCTTCACCCGCCCATCCTCACCACTACCCTTCACCTACCCATCTGCACCACTACCCTTCACCCGCCCATCCTCACCACTACACCTGCCCATCTGTACCACTACCCTTCACCTGCCCTTAGTTGCTTCTCTTCACTTGCTCCATCTCACCCTTCACCTATCCTACCTTCCCCTTCACCTGTCCTACCTTCCCCTTCACCTGTCCTACCTTCCCCTTCACCTGTCCTACCTTCCTCCTCACCTGCCCTACCTTCCTCCTCACCTGTCCTACCTTCCTCCTCACCTGTCCTACCTTATCCTTCACCTTCCCCATCACACCCTTCACCTACTCCATTCTTCCCTTCACCTGCCCATCCTTCCCCTTCCCCTGCTCCGCTAACCACTTCACCTCCACCCACCACTACTTCACCTCCACTCACCACTACTTCACCTCTACCCACTACTACCTCACCACCACTTCACCTCCACCCACCACTACTCCACACGACAGCCCAGCTCCCTCTCACCTTGCCGTGGCCCATACATACACACACACACACACACACACACACACACAACCCCTCATATTCCCTGCCTCTCTTGACTCCCGGCTGTGTTATACGCGGAAGACAGACGTACAATGAAATTGTTTCCACGAATCTAACTTGACAACTTCTGTCAAACCTGTTGTGTTTTGAATAGTTTTATGCCAGTACACAACTTGCGTTGTTGTCAAAACTTTCTTCATGGATTTTTCTATCTTTATTCTTTCTTGTGTGTTCTCCTTCCCTCCCTTAGCAAGTCTTTCTTATTATGATCAGTCTACTGCTCAAGTCTTTAAGCCATGGTTCTTTCCTGTGTGTTTCACTCGTCTGCCGTCACACTATTGCAACTCGCGTTATTAAAGTTTTCAAGTTATATTCTAACCCCTTAACGAAAGTCCAGGACCCTCATTAAGTTCATTAGTCAACTAATTAAATTCGTTCTATTTTTTACTTCGCCTTTCCATTAAATCTCGTTTCAATAGAATTGGAAAAAAAATATATAGATATATTCAAACTTACATTAGTGATGGTGTACCGAAGGTAAATGAGACGTGTGGGTGGTGCCCGGGGCATGATGGTGGCGAAGCACCAGGGAACCCTGCCGCAGGACCAGCAAGGACGCCGCAACTGTGGTAAAAAAATCCTGCGAGTTTGTTGGGGGGCGGCGCGCGTCAGGTGCGGCCATCGCCCGACTCTCACCACGAGCAAACCCCAACTGACGGCGAGCCAAAACTACACCGGTCATCTCTGCCCGCTCCCTGCCACGCCGCAGGGCTGCCAGTTAGCCATATAATTCTCTACCCTGGATGGAGCTGTCAGCCATTACTATCCCTCCGGTACTGATAAAAGATAAGCTAGCTAACAGTCACCGAGGAATTAAGATACTAAGGGTAGTTCATATCTAATGACTGTTTATGCTAAATATTAGAATGTGAAAACTCGAACTTTGTCTAAAATATAGAGAACAACAGGTGTGTGTGTTTGAGTATGTGTGTCTGTGTGTTTACATATGCGAGGGAGTGTGCGTGCGCACGTCATGGGGCAGGTGCTGTGTTGTAGTGGTATTGTGTCTGTTATTGCGCCCCGTCTATTGGGCTCTGTTGTGTTCTGTTACATTCTTGCCCGACGAGATGTGCTTGTGTCGCATTCTCGTTTGGTTTGGTTTGTGTGTGTGCTGGGGTTTAGCGTTGCGTATTGGGGTTGTGTTAGAATGTCTCCGTGGTTATAGCTTGGCGTTATGTTATGTCGTGTGTTATTGTGTACGCTATGTTGTTTTCTCCTCTGCTGTACAGACTTGCGTGTGTCTGTGTGCGTGTAGCTGTGTGGTGACTTAAATATACATCGGGCTACAGAGGACCGGAAGGTCTGTAAGCGAGGTTGTCTGCCGGAGGACAGCAATAGTCCCCTGCATTCTTAATGTATATGGATGGAGACAGGATATTAAAGATGGCTTCTGCTTAACAACCATGTCGTGCAACGATACAGTTTCTAAATATAAGGATAAGATGGCAACTCGTGATGTAAGCATTTCACCAGTTCTATGCTCTGGGGTAGAAGTTAGCCACGATTCTGAAAAGACATGAATAGAGATACTGGTAGATTATACTTTCATTTTTAACACGTTTATACTCATAGTCAATATCATTTAAAGTGTTTCTCTTAGCATGCTTCCAAGTGTGGTGATAGCCTTCGCACTGACAATATTTGATACATCTTTCCACACTTTTATGACTCCACTGCTGTAGAAATGTTACAACAGGGTTATGATACATAATATTTAACTTCATGTCGTTATTTCTGTTACTGTATCTCTTTAATGATAAGAAATTGTACGTTACACTATCAAAAATTTTTATAGTTTTGAAAACTTTTGTTAGATGTTCTTGGAGACTAAGCTTTTTTTATGGCAGAACTGAGTGTGTGTAGATCGCCTTCTTTCTGGATTAAGATTATTTTCCATGAAATTAGTTTTGTTTTTTATTTGCGTTCTAGTTTTTTTTTTCTGAAAAAGCAGATGTGTAAGTGTATGTCTGCTGAGGTGTGGGTGTGGGGATCTGTTTATCAGTGTAGTGTTTGTATGGCCTTTTAGGTGTGTGTGCGTGTGTAGGTGCGTGTTCTAGTCTGACTGTTTCTGAGAATGCCGATCTTTTATGACTGTTTTTGTGTTCGTCTATGCCTGTGTACTTGTTGCTGACTGCCGATGTCTTTGTGAATGTTTTTTTTTTTGCGTCTGTGTTTCTCTCGTTTGTTGTGCTTCTCTTTCTCCGCATTTGTTTTCTTGCGTCTGTGTAACGTCTCCATTTACTTGCGTCAAGGTAGACGGTGTAGCCTGGGTTGTGTGCATGTGGTCCTGGGTGTATAAAAGAACATGTGAGGGATGAGATGGAACACCATTCCTGTCACTAGCGACACACCTTCCCTCGCCAAGATATTTAGATATACCGAAAAACACCTGCACGTGAGGTAGAGAAGAATGTGTTGGCAAGGTACACGCTGCAGCCACACATCTGTGCCCTCCCAGACAGCTGCACATGTGCAGTTGTCCTCCAAATAACATAAAGAGCAGTGTAATAATCACTGTAAATAGCTCACCTGGTAGGGATAATAATGACAGTACTTATTATTATTATTATTATTATTATTATTATTATTATTATTATTATTAATTTTATATGAGGATACGTAAGGGCCTTGAAAAGTGCTGAAAAAGAAGTGTGAAAACAGAGAGAAAGAGGAAGTGGAAATAGTTTTTATAAAGAAAGGGCAAATTGTAGGGTGTTGGAAAAGGCATGAGAGGGTAAAGAAGTAACAAAGCCTAGTGGGTAAGCCAAGCAACATATCGCAGAGCCCCCACATACATATATCAGCCCCATACATCAGCGGCTACAAAGCTGTCAGGTAAGTGCAGCGAGTGGGCAATGGAGGGGAACACACAAGCAGCCAGTTCTCATGAGGAGAAACCAAGGCAATATCCATAGAAGAGGGAAAAGTGAACCCTCAGCAATGCAGCTTAGTCCAAACTGGTTGAGTTTTCAGGTCAGACTGGGTGAGTTGACGAGGCGGATTACTTCAGACTTGACTCTGTCAATTAAATATGGAGAGTGAATCAGTTATCTGCATAATCAGATTAATTGTTCAGACGCGATGAAATTTCGGTAGTTTAACAGCACTCTCTGAAAGGCTGGTTTACGTGGTGTGGGTTTGCGAAGAACAATAGATGGTGCGGGTGATACTAAATATGTAAATTTTGCTAAGTGATGGTATTGCACAGGACATAATGGAAGATGGGAAAGTTATGAAAAGCTTTAGATATGGAAATTGAGAGAAATTAGGTTCTAAAGACAATTAACTTAATTAATTCTCTCTCTCTCTCTCTCTCTCTCTCTCTCTCTCTCTCTCTCTCTCTCTCTCTCTCTCTCTCTCTCTCTCTCTCCCTCTCTCTCTCTCTCCGGGTGCCACACTCTATCAAAAGC
Organism: Panulirus ornatus; assembly: GCF_036320965.1. NCBI lineage: Eukaryota > Metazoa > Arthropoda > Malacostraca > Decapoda > Palinuridae > Panulirus > Panulirus ornatus. The sequence continues at coordinate 10,109,525 of NC_092237.1, forward strand.
TCTCGAGATGTCAAGGGCAACAACATAGATTCACCGGAGAATATTTGTAGGATAGTAACATATTACCGATGGATCTCGCCTTGCGAAATGCCATTCCGATGAAGGGAGAGAATACGATATTGAGTTTACAGAAGAGTCTTGATGAAGTTATGAAGAGATTCTAAGACTGAAAATAGCAAAAACAAAACAAACCCGACCAATAAGACAGTATCTGGAAGGGTTGGAGCGGTCACCCTTTCCTGGATGTACCAACGTATATTTCTATGATGAGGGAAAAGCTTTTGGATTTTAAGTAGTTGGTGGGGGGGGAGAGGACGAACAATAAAGGGGGCATCTTCAAAAGCACATTCCTTTTAGATGATGCGGTCGGTTCCTTAAAGTCTTGCTTGCGTCCAGGGAGAGAGAGAAATAAAGTGTTTTTTTTTTTTTTTTTTTTTTTGAGTGTATGAAAGGAGCAAACAGAGAGGAGGTGTATACTTAAGAGGTGCGACCCGGGCGAGGAAATGTTAGAGTTATCCATAGCAAAGGTATTAGAAAATAGAGAACCAAAAAGAATTGTGTTATCGTAAGGAGAAACAAGTGTAGTAGTGTTGACGGAACAGAAGAGCATAGGAAAGATGACACGACCTAATTTGTTAGCTATTTTCTGGGGAAAAATAAAAGTAGGAGAAGTGGGGAGTATCTACGCTTCGTATAGATAAAGGAACGGTACGAGTGGCACATTTGCCACAAGCTCTGGGCGGAGATGAAAGCTGAAGTGCAGAGAGGCAGCTTAAAGAAGCTTTTAGAAGGCGAAACAATGATGAATGTAGTCGGCTGAATCTAATGGAGACGAGACTGCATGGCCTTGCTGCTAGGGGCTGAGGTGAAATACAGATCCACTGAGTTTGGTAGAACGGTCGTGACGGAGTGGAATATGAGTATGGTATTTGATATTTTGCTCCAGATCATCGAAAATGGAATAAATCAATAGGTCAAGAGTAATTAACCCGTGTACTCATGGCGTCCTCCAATATCGTGGTGGATTATTTGGCATTTGTTCGATGAAGGCTTTGGTTTTACGGCCTCGATCACTGTGAATTAAGACACACTCGATCCTCGCAAGGCTCGTAAGCTGATCGTCCGACTGTGGCGACTCAGAGGGACTCCCGGAGTGGGATTACAGACGTACTAGAAACCATGCGTCCTTGCTGTGTGTGTGTGTGTGTGTAGCGAACACGCTACCCCCACACACGCCATGACAAGCACGGTACTTCCATACGCATTGACGAGCTTACTGGCTACACGCGCGCGCGCGCACTAAAACAAGCACGTACTGCCTACCCTAAATATGAGCACCAGTCATTCTCGTAGTAGGCTTGAGTTATATATATATATATATATGCTCTTTACCTTTCACATTACAGTGCGTTGAGTGTGGAAATGTGTAAGTGAGCGAGAAACAAAATAGAGAGAGGTTACGTAACAACGTAACCCATTTTCATCTGACCTGACGCGCAACACATGACATACTGTACATATGTAATACTGCTCTTTAACCTCTAGACTAAGCATGACTGGATGACCCTCTAGTACAGTGGTATTCACCCTTGTGCACGACGGTACGACCCACCTTTGAGTGTAAAATTATCCTAGCCTCTGACATGACCCGTAAGTGGCAGGTCATATGACTCAATTATCACACCCAAGTGTTTATACGGTCCTGCTCACGCGTAGTAACGTCGTGTTCAAGCTTCGCAACCGTCGTACTCAAGGGTCGTAACGTCGTACTCAAATGTCTAGAAGCACCCCTTGTTCCACATCATGTATAGGAGGACCTCGACGCCCTTCCTGTGAATCCTATAACTGATTCTTAAGCCACGTCACAGTCTACGAGCAGTGAGTGAATTATTCATCGAACATCGACTGTGCAAGCAAATTTTCATTGCCCATGTTCACCTTTATCATTACTGTAGTTTATCTTTTATCAAGACTCGAGCAATGTGCAGTGTGTTTGTAACACAAATTATCGACAAAAAAAAAATCATTACATTTTATCGTATTTCTGTGGAAATATATATGAAGTATGTTGTCTACTTATCCTTGAGACTTATTAATGCGTAAAATTACTAGAATTAGCTTTTCGTGATGGCCAGATGTGGTGTGGTAAAGTTAGACGAATTAATGAAATTACTGAGCCTTTCATTATGTTTGGAAACTGCTGTTATCACAGGTGAGGACTAACAACACCTGGGGGTTAGAACGGGAAGGCAAAGCTGTCACCTGGAAGAAATAGATACACGGAAAAAACAGAGGATATCCGATGGAAATAGAGGAAATAAAGAAGAGGATTACATGTCACGTGCAGTGTGTAAATACATTGGCAAACCTGCGAAGAACTCTGTAATCTAAGCCAGGATTGGAACGTTCCCTTACTTTACTCGGCGGGGGAGCGACTTAATTGGTTGAAGGTGATCTCCACTCCCTCCTCAAGCTTGGTCAGGTGACTGAAGGCTCGATGTCTTAATTCTGCGCGTTTAATTTGGCGAGTGACCCTGTTCATCCTCTGCTTTCTGAGAAGAGGCGCAGTGCTGAATGATGCACGGCCCAGGATTGAATTAGTATAGATTCTGTATCACTCCCACTGGATCAGATCAGCGTTATAATTAAGGAGGGCTGCCCTCACTACCCAGTAAACAAGATTAAACCTGAATCCAATGGTCGAGAGAGAGAGAGAGAGAGAGAGAGAGAGAGAGAGAGAGAGAGAGAGAGAGAGACCCGATGAATTCTGAGTAAGCGTAGGTTAACCTGATTTGCATAGTTCTACGTACGATTCCTAAGAGTAAATAACCACAGGTGGTCCTAGAAAGTACCCTTGCTGTTAATCCTCACATGTTTTTAATGTTTATTTCTAATTCAACAAAAGATGTGACTATGATCTGTCCGCGCTAACATTGTCTGCGTTATCCAGTCGATTGTCATTCAAGCCCGTAGGCCCCGCCTTTTTTTTTCTATCTGATAGCTCATCAGTCTTCTGATAATGTATGTAATAATATCTTGGGGGTGATTTTAGGCCGGTGCAACATCTTACACATAAATTTCATTAAAAATGCAGTGTTTTGTGTGAGAATCATTAACTATTTTCGTTAGGAAAGAATAATCTTATCGCAGCTTTTGTATACAAAAAAGATTACCTTTTGTCATGATTAGAAATATAATTGTAGCTTTTCGACAATTTTCTGGATTACTGGCTGGAAATGAATATCGTAGCTTGTACCTAACACTATGCACATACTTATTCACTCAGTTTTTTCAATCTTTCTTTTTGCCACAAGAATAATATATCTTCAGGCATAAGTATGATATTAATTTCCATATGGAACGAATTTGGACGAGTCAAGAGACTCAATTAGCCATTACATATGCACTCCACTGCAAGATGGTATAAGCCTAGCTTTAAAATACTCAGCGGACCGTATTCTGCGAAGCTCACCCGCTCCCAGTCGTAGTTAAGCCGTCGTGAGGGACTTTTTAATCTGATTAAATATTCGTTGAGTAGATGACTGTGACACTGGTTTCAACGCATGGATAATAGACTAGAACTGTGATGGAGCCGTCTAATGTGTGGAGGAAAACTGAGATAGCCTCTAAACTTAGAAGTACACCCACGAAGATCAGAGACTACCGTAACTGTGTTTGCCGTATTAGTGATGGATAGCATTTAACACACTAGGTCGAAGGTCAATGATATAAGATGCTGCAGAGGGTCAGCATTCACCAGTCAACTGATGTTCTTATCCTTCATTCGTGCATTCCATGTTAATGTTGCAGCAAGATGAATCTTTTATCTGTATGTAATGGTTGCGTACTACAATTTGCTACAAGAGTACTAACGAATCCTAATTAGCTGTAGCTCTAGATTAGTCTGGTTAAGTATGCATGATTTCAGATGCTAAGGAAATTAAGGGATATAGCGTTAATTACATACAGAATTACACGCTAGAGTGTTTCCTTTACCTGAAACCCATTTTCCCAGATGATGACAGCGCTCCCCTCCTAGTTATCATTATTCTCGTGGCATAATACATAGTGGATATATATATATATATATATATATATATATATATATATATATATATATATATATATATATATATATATATATATTTATATATATATATATATATTTATTTATTTATATATTTATTGCTCACACACACACACACACACAAAGGACATACACCTCAGATAGAAAAACAGCGCTCTACGTGTTTAAATTCCTTGGGCGTCAATTTCAATGCCGAGTGCTCTCACCTTTTAATTGATAAGCAAGCAGTGTTTCTTCATCTCGGGCGCTGGAGCTTAAATGCTTTTTTGCGCGTGCTGACGTTAATTTCTTATGTAATCACTTATGCGTGCAGCGCTTTCGTGGGGACAATCTCTTGAATTTCCCTCATCATACAAGTTTTGAACCTCTGTATGCTGTCCTCATTCACGGTTTCGCTGATTACTTTACTCCATTCATCCACTGCTTATACTATTGCTTACTTTACTCCATTCATCCACTGCTTACACTATAAACGTAATTATTTTCATATCTTCAAGTAGGTTCCTTTCTAAATTTCTGAGTATAGCCTCTGGTTGTTCTATATTTATCTCTTTCGAAGACTTGTTTACACTGTCATCAAATTGGTTGTTTGACGTAAAGGTTGATATCTCGTTTCCCCATATTCTTCTCTTTACTAAGTGAATTGAGATGTTTAACATGTCTGTAAGATTCAGTGCTTGGTTGAGTATAGATAGGATAGGTAGCTACGGTTTCCGTGCATTACACACATGACAGCTAGAAAGATGGATATGAGCGAATGTGGCCTTGCTTCATCTGTTCCTAGCGCTACCTCGCTAACGGGGAAAACGGCGATCGAGAGAGAGAGATTACATATAATGTGTGTGTGTGTGTGTGTGTGTGTGTTGATATGATGGTTACACCAGTCCGTGATGATAATTAGGAAAGTGACATCGCAATTCTGTAGCTCACATCATTTCAACATGAATTTTCTTTAATACATGTTTCACGGAGACAATCCATCCCATGAGATGAAAACATTTCATAAAGTTTTTAAATCCCAACACCAGCACACGCACTCTGTCCTGTTTGTGCCATAACGAGGTATACACTGGCCTGTGTATCCCTGGGGGAGGGGGGTCGTGTGGGAGAGGTTGGCCTGGGGAACGAGATGTGTGTTCAACTGCTTTTCTTGTATGATCGTTCTTAATAATCCTTTCCTGGTGATTTGTTTAAAGAATAGGATGCGTGTTAAAGTTACCTGGGAACAAATTAAAGTTCTTAGTATAAGCAGTTATGACAGATTCATTGACGTTACGAGCAGCATAATCAAATGAGGAGTAAAAATGTGACTAGGCTATTAAGGTCTTAAGGGTCATCGTTTCCTTGACAGTGCTTAGCGATCGCATTCCTCTGCTCATCCCTGCGTACTGAATGACTGTGTTAATAGCATCTTCGTGCTTTTGGCACATTCAACACGCAGGGGTGACCACGGGAATGCGATAATGCGATCACTAATACATATATATATATATATATATATATATATATATATATATATATATATATATATATATATATATATATATATATAAGACCAGACTCATGTTAAGCGATCGACAAAATTCTTCTTGGATTTCGATTGCCTGAAGTTAGATATTTACATCCCCAAAGTAGCCAAAATCTTCGATCAAGCCATTCTTTACTTTAAGTTTCGCCAGTATGGACATAATTTGAAAGATGATCGATAAAAAAAATATCTTAGAAACAATTCAGTCTACAGAATGGACGCATTTCGACGAAACGGCGAAGAGATCATTTTGATTATTCTGTAATTGTCGTATACAAAGGGTAACAGATGTTTTCACTCCTAACTTTCGCTACGTCATTTCTCCTGATTCTTGAAAAGATACACGAAATTATTAAGTTTTTTTTATCAAGCATTTGATATAAAGATTACGCCAAGAAAAAAAAAAATCACATTTTGATAGTTTTCACCAAACTGGTTATTTTTCAGACACTTAGTGGGTACGATCCATCCTCCACTACATGGCACTATAAATATTTTTTTTTTTTTCCCAGTCTCGCGAAATTCATGCGAGTACTCTTGTGTGAGTGCTGTATAGTATGCCAAGAGTATTTTAGTTTTTGAGTTTGTGACGAAATATATGATATTTCTAATTGTATTTGGTGAATATTGTAATACAGTTTGAACTCCTAGCATTGTATGAAATGAGTCCTTAGTTCATTATACCTACAATTCGTTTGCCATTGACTGTGCAAAGCGAGAAAGGCTTGTCTGTATGTACATGTTTAAAATGATAGGCATCTCATTTGTCCTGATAGTATTGTTGATTACCTATATTCAGAATTTACCTAACCTAACTTGCAATGTATTTCGTTAAACGCTTTTCTGTTCGGAACTGGTTTCATAGACAATGTATTTCAGTCTTTACCAATTACCTTTATTACTATGGTTCATTTATTGTTACAAAGCTGCATGCATTTGATACCGTTATTATACCGTGTGCCAATTATAACGAGTATTGAGATAGTTAATTATGTAGATATAGCCTTTGTGATTATTATATTTCATAAATATTTAAAAGACCAAAAGAAATCCTCAGCATAGATTTTGCACAACAATGTGGAATACTATTTGTGTTTCTTTAACCAAAGAACTGTACACTATTTGTTATTGGCTTGAACCTGTTCCGTAAACTTATATATATACGTTCACCTTTTATTATTCGCCGTTTCCCGCGTTGGCGAGGTAGTGCCAAAAACAGAAGAAAGGCCGCATATGCTCATACCCATTCCCTAGCTATCACGTGCAATCATTGGGAACATTAATATTTCTACGACATACCTTTCAACAATAATTTATCACAATAGCGTCCAGTTCTTTCCTGACAAAATTTAATCGACCCATAAGACCATTGGAAGAAAATGCATCATCAAATAGTCTTGGGAATCATCATCAAACCGTAAATAAATGTGTTTTTACGTAATGTTTTCTAGATAGAGTTGAACAGATACACATCGGATAACTTGTCAGAGAAGGTTCGAGTTCTATGTATGGGAAAATTAAGGCTAGAACCTTCCTAACGACATGGCTATTACTCATATGTCGTCACTACACTACTGCCTTTATCGCGAGTTCACGACTTGGTGTATATTTCTGAATCTTATGCACTCGTAGGGCAATACAAGTGATGTTTCATGAATATGAACTTACGATGTGTACAGAAAACATTTTAAGTTTTTCTACCAAAGTAGGGGAAAACGCGGCATTTGCATCAGTTGTAACCAAACGGGGAGAATCAAACTGATATACTACAGCTGTCTTAACTATTATTTGAAATGTGTTGGCTCGGCGAAGTCATATTGAAATCATCATAGGAGTAACATACTGCAGCATTTGGCACGTATCGCGAACGCTGCCACCTGGTTCTTCTGTTTGCCAAACTTTTTTTTTTAACGTGTCTGATATACGCGTTTCGGATTCTGGCCTTAATGTTCTCTCAGCTGACAGCCAATAAATCCAACAATAGCAGCACATACACATCCTGCAGGGTAACATGACAACCATCTGAGCACATGTGAAATATAGATCTTAACATGGAAAATTGTGTGTGGGGAAGAAATATCTAACGACCAGATGATTTTTTTCAAGTGTTTTATCGTATAACCGAATATATACGAGCAGGATGAGAGGAAAGTGATTGGTT